>NW_019942939.1:59625-71226 GCF_002910315.2 Salvelinus sp. IW2-2015
GCTGTAACGTAGAAAGTCCTCCGCGGTAAGGAAACTGCAAGGGATTCAATATATTCCCAATACAAGATTCAAACCCTAACTCAATCAATCAATCAAATATATTGCTCTTGTGGGTTGACTGCACAAAGGAGTAAACCACACTTTCACTCCTAACAATTTGTCAGGTGACGCCCAGCAGACATTGCTTTTGGGAACTAGACGGAAAGTGATTACAGTATCTCTGTTTCAAGGTAAGATGCCTGGTGTGGTATCAGTCAAGTCACGTACAAGACCAACCGTGTTTTATATGATTTGTTTGTATTAGCAGTTAAAGGACTGAAGAGTTCATCTGGCTTGTTTTTGAGTTTCGTGAACGTCTCCTGCGAGTGTGTAATAAAGATTGCTTCATTTACTTTGACTTTTGAGGTCCTTTAGCTGTGAATTCCACGACATCCACAGAGAAAGTAAAAAGCAGAGGCAGAATCACAGTGGCTAGGAAATTCTCCGTAGAAGGCGGGGTGTGGGGTGGCCAGTCTTCTTCTGGCTGCACCACAAGTCCTTTCTCTTGAATCTGATTGGATCACCATGGTTTCACTCAGTTCCCCAGTATTCTAAATTGAGTTTCTAGAACCATCTGATGTTATTCAGATCTACTGTACATGTTTATCACTTTGTGACATCGACTGATGTAAAAAAGGGCTTTATAAAGACATTTGATTGAATTTGATTTATTTCGGAAAAAAGGGTTTATGGTTAATTTCAGACTGGGCTAAAATGCTTGGCACACTATAGGGCTTGTGGTGGTGCCTTGTATGTAGATAGTATGATGTGTGTTGTTTTTTATATTGTTGTCGTTGTTGTTATTATTATTATTGTTGTTATCTGATGTTATTGTGTTGTTTCCGCTCTAAGCCAAGGAGGTGATGGAGCTGGTTGGTGAATCCCAGAGCACCTTCAGAGACATGGTGTCAGAGCTCGGCCTATCAGCTGCAATGAAGCCAGAGACAGAGTACACTCTATTGGCTCCCCTCAACCCAGCTTTCTCTGGTGAGTACACTTTATAGGCTCCCTCAACCCAGCTTTCTCTGGTGAGTACACGCTATAGGCTCCCTCAACCCAGCTTTCTCTGGTGAGTACACGCTATAGGCTCCCTCAACCCAACTTTCTCTGGTGGGTAACGTTCTATGGCCTCCCTCAACCCATACTTTCCTCGGGGGGTAACGTTCTATTTGGCTCCCTCAACCCAACTTTCTCTGACGAGTGCTTCTATTGGCTCCCTCAACCCAACTTTCTCTGGTGGGTACGTTCTATTGGCTCCCCTCAACCTACATAGCACATGACAACCCCTTTTCGACTAATAACCCAGGAACTGCAGCCTGGAACTTAAGCACTTGGTCTAGACTCGACATACTGGATAAACCCTGTTATTATGGCCTAGGACAACACAATGGAAATGGACTATAGGAACTCTGGAACCAACAAGCAGATGCTGTATCTTAATTTGATCATCCTGTTGTTGCAGGAATTTTTCAGCACAGTATTAAATGCAAAACTTGTAGTTTATTTAAGGTTTATAAAAGGCTTCTAAAGTTTGTAATTTCCACTTTAAAATGTCTGACTTGATTTGCACAAAAGAAAAATGTATCAACCCCCTACAATTTGTTTTTCCATTAGTTGTAATCATTCACATTTCCTGTTGCTGTAGGATTACTTACTGCTGTGTGAAACTGGATCAAATGAAGATACGACATCTGTAGTATTTGGTTTACTCTCCTGTCCCTTGTGTTGCAGATGAGGTGATGTCTTTAGACCAGAGCGTGTTGAAGGTGATCTTGGAGAACCACATCCTGAAGCAAAAACACAAACTGAGTGAACTCTACAACGGACAGCTGTTGGAGACCATCGCTGGAAAACAACTACGGGTCTTCATCTACCGCACTGTAAGACTGGGGGTGTGTGTGTGTGTGTGTGTGTGTGTGTGTGTGTGTGTGTGTGTGTGTGTGTGTGTGTGGAAGGGGGGGAGGGTTGTGTATGTAGTGTGGGCACATTCCGGTAAGATCAGTGGGAGGGGTGTGTCTCTTTCCTAATCAACAGCTGGTGCCCAATCTCTAATATTAAGGAAGTCTGGAGGTTCTGCTCTCCTGAGTTAGAGTACCTCATGATAAGCTGTTGACCGTGCTATTTACCAAGAGAGTCTTCATCTGTATTTTCCATAGCCGTCTATTTACCACTACAAACCGATGCACTAAGAACGCACTCAACAAACTGTATAAGGCCATAAGCAAACAGGAAAATGCTTTACCAGAGGCGGCACTCCAAGTGGCCGGTGATTTTAATGCAGGAAATCCGTTTTACCTCATTTCTACCAGCATGTTACATGTGCAACTAGAGGGATAAAACCTCTGGACCACCTTTACTCCACACAGAGACGCATACAAAGCTCTCCTTCGCCCTCCATTTGGCAAATCTGACCATAACTCTATCCTCCTGATTCCTGCTTACGAGCAAAAATTCAAACAGGATGTACCAGTGACGTGCTCTACACATGAAAGCGGATGCTAAGCTACAGGACTGGTTTGGTTCACTAGCACAGACTGGAATATGTTCTGGGATTCATCTGATAATATTGAGCGGTTTACCACATCAGTCACCGGCTTCATTACTAAGTGCATCGATGAAGTCATRACCCACAYTGACCGTACGTACATATCCCAACCAGAAGCCATGGATTAAAGGCAACATCCGCASTGAGCTAAAGGCTAGAGCTATCGCTTTCAAGGAGCAGGACACMAATCCGGACGCTCATAGGAAATCCATCTACGGCCTCCAACGAAGCATTAAACAGGCAAAGCTCTCTCTCTCTCTCTCTGAATGCATTGGATGGGTGGATGGATGGATGGTTAGAATTGATTGATTGATGTGCGTGTCTCCATCTCTAGGCTGTGTGTATWGAGAATMCCTGCATGGTGCGGGGCAGTAAAGAGGGCAGCAACGGAGCCCTTCACCTGATGAGGTCTCTCATCAAACCAGCTCAGACCACCATCTACCAGGTTCTCATGGCAGAGGGACGCTTCAAGTAAGGACATCCAAACCATTGTGTTAACTTGACAGTATGGTCATCATCTTGAGACTCGGGGTTATTGGTATCAATGAAAGATTTGTGTGATACATTGTTAGGTGTATATCCAAGAAGATCACATCATTTACATGTCAATATTAGACYTTTGACAAGGTCCTTCAAATGTCAAATAATTACCTATTTTGCGCTAACCAAATGTAAGGGAGAAAAAAAACAAAAAACATGCAGAATGAATTCAGTCAAAATAGGTCAAAAATAGACGTTTGTCCATAACACCTCAAATTTCGACGRGAAACCGTAAGATCTTGTTGGTATATTTTCATTCCTTCATGGTTATCTGCATGTTCCATTAAGACAAAGTTTTTCAAGTCTTATCGAACTAAAGACTCACTGTTTCTCTCTGCGCTCTCAAGGATTTGATTGAGTGATTAACTAATTGATGATTGATTGGATGATTGATTTATTGAGTGATTCGTTGATTGGTTGAGTGATTGGTTTCTCTATCTCTATGTATCTGTCTGTAGCATCTTCCTGTCTCTGATGAAGAGCGCAGGTCTGACAGAGCTGTTGAAACAGGAGGGCTCCTACACTGTGTTCGCACCCACAGATGAAGCCTTCGACGGGCTCACAGAACGGGACATCACGCTGCTGGCCAGTTAGTACTCCATCTCTCTTTCCATCCTTCAATCTTGTTAGTAATCTTCTTTCATTCTTCATCCACTTTACAACATAGGACAGGAACCAGTAATGTAGAGGATGCCTGTTGGAGAATTCAGTGCTTTCCCACCTGTCCAGTTCTTTGAGTTTACTGCTTTACACCTGTCCAGTTCTTTGAGTTTACTGCTTTCTACCTGTCCAGTTTTTTGAGTTTACTGCTTTCTACCTGTCCAGTTTTTTGAGTTTACTGCTTACCACCTGTCCAGTTCTTTGAGTTTACTGCTTTTACCTGTCCAGTTCTTTGAGTTTACTGCTTTCCACCTGTCCAGTTCTTTGAGTTTACTGCTTTCCACCTGTCCAGTTCTTTGAGTTTACTGCTTTTACCTGTCCAGGTCTTTCAGTTCATTCCTTCCACCTGTCCAGTTCTTTCAGTTCAGTTCATAAAAGGAGATGTAAGTGGTAGAGGGAGCCACTGTTGAGATACATATTTGTGTAACTCCTGTATTCTTGTGTGATATCATCATTAGGCGATGTGAACGCTCTGCGGACCATCCTCCTGTACCACTTCAGTAACGGAGTGTTCATCAACGGCGGACTGGAGGGAGGGGTCACCAACCTGCTCAAGACCATCCAGGGACACAACCTGCAAGTGCTGTCTGTACGTACACTAAACCATTCTCATTACTGCTGCTGCTGGTTGTAGTACCACTAAACCATTCTCATTACTGTCAGCTCGCTGTCCTGTACGTACCACTAAACCAATTCTCATTATAGCTGCTTGTGTCTGTACGTACCACTAAACCATTATATAAACTCGACTTGTAGCTACTAACACCTACTCTATTGCGTGCTGTATGTAAGTACAACTAAACCATTCTCATTTACTACTGCTGCTGTATGTAAGTACACTAACACATTCCGTCATTACAGCTCGCTGCTGTCTGTACGATAACCCATTTGGTCTAACTAACAACCATTCTCATTACTACTCACGGCTGTCTTGTACGTACCACTAAGCCTTCCTCTTACTACCTTCTCATACTAACATCAATCATGCGCTGCTGTATGTAAAGTACACTAACCCATATCTCATTACTACTGCTGCTGTCTGTAACGTACATAAACCATTCCTCATTAAACTACTGCACGCCTGTAACGTACACTAAACCCCTTTCTCATTACTACTGCTGCTGTCTGTACGTACCACTAAACCATTCTCATTACTACTACTGCAGTCTGTAGTACTAACCATTTCATTACTATAGCTGCTGTCTGTACGTACCACTAAACCATTTTCTCATCTACTACTTGATTGAGTCCTGTCCGTACACTAAACCATTCTCATTACTACTACTGCTTGCTTCTGTACGTACCACTAAACCATTTCATTACTACTGCTGTCTGTACGTACACTAAACCATTCTCATTACTACTTACTGCTGTAGCTAAGATACATAAACATTCTCAATCATACTACTGCTGCTGTCTGTACGATACACTAAACCATTCTCATTAGTACTAGCTGCTGTCTGTAACGTACCACTAAAACCATTTAACAGTGTGTACGAACGTACATTCTCATTACTACTGCCTTGCGTGTATGTATACCACTAAACATTCTCATTACTACTACTGCTGACGTAAGTCCGATAGCTGTGCGTCTGGAGACAAACAGTTCTGTTTTTCTGAATAAATCACAATTGTCTGTGATTATTTGGATTCGCTTGTCTTTATGTACAGCACATATTAACCTCTCTCTAACCTCTCTCTAACCCTCTTTCCTCTCAACCTATGAGATGATCTCATTTGGGCAAAATCATGTCCTCTGTCCTCTTTACCTATTCTCTGTCTGCTCTTGACCCGGAGAGCAGATAAGTGATTGGGGAAGGTGTAAATTCGTTAAGCCATAATTTACTGTAATCTTACTGTGAGTCCATCACGGACCTGTTTTGATATCTGCACAGCTCCGTTTGAATCAGCTTGTGGGTTTTGTTGGAGGTGACTAGCTAAATTAGTTTTTTTTAAATCATTTTACAACATTTCTTTTTGTGGATTACACCCCTTGAATTTGTTAATTGCTTGATGCAGTGCGACACTGGAGAACGCTTCTCATTTTAAACATACACATGTCCACGTTCTCTGTCCTCACTGCCTCTCCTCTATTACCTTTGACCTTTTTTCAATAGAAGGAGAGACGAAGGAGTTAGCAAACGGATTGAGAAAGTGCCTCTGCGCATTCTATATCCCAATGTTACCTATTCTGTACACCGCAAACTGGAAAGGGAAAGCTATGTGAAAGACACTTATTAGAGTAAATGCTATTTAAACGTTCAGGACAGTCTGTACATTCTCATTATAAAGTCATTTAGAGACGCTCTCTATCCATAGAGCCGACTTACAAATTGGTGCATTCACACCTTTATGATATCCAGTGGAACAGCCACTTTACCCAATAGGTGCATCTAACTCTTTTAACGGGGGAGTTAGGAGTGCTGCAAAAGTCATGGGGTTTTCATAAACAACAATATGGAATATAAGGCAGATCATGTGTTATTGAAAGGACCTTACAGTCATTTTACATACGGATGGACCTGAGAATCGAACCCACTATCTTGGCGTTGTAAACACCATGCTCAACCAACTGACCTACATTAGCTAGCTAGATTTATCTCCCCAGAGACCAGCAKAGAAAAATCCTGATTGGATATTAACACTTTCCTTTCCAACAAAAAACTGAAGAGATTAAATCAGAACATCATTAAAAATAATAATTTAATGATCATTATTATTATATTATTATAATCATTATTTTATAAATCCTTAGCCCTTCTCTGAAGGTGTAGACGAACCATTGTTCCCCACTGTGTTTGGGTTAGTAATCATTTGTAGAGTCGATCTATTTTACCCCAGCAGCATTTTCTCACTGTTCTGAATGTCTAAAGAATCGGTATGTGGTTCTGAAATATGAACACAGAAATACTGGACATTTTGGACTCTTATTATGGTGATGATTTCACAAAATGACAATCATGGTCTTGAATTGGACTCGCATTCTTCTGGTGTCTGTCTTGACTCGGTCTTGGACCCCTTGTCTCCGTCTTGACTCAGTCTCAACCCCCCTGGTCTTGATCTTGACTCAGACTTGATTTAGGTAGTCTTGAAAACAACACTGCTCTGAGGTAGTCCCAGAGGCAAAGCAGACGGAAACTTAGTAGGGAGCATTTCCTATCATTACTGTCTGCAATTACATCATTATCATGGGGAAACACCCTTCACTACCACAAGACAAGGGTTACAGTAACAAGACTTACATGAGCTCATACAGTGCTTTCGGAAAGTATTCAGACCCCTTGACATTCTACACATTTTGTTACGTTACAGCCTCATTCTAAAATGGTTTCAACTGTTTGTTTCCCTCATCCATCTACACACAATACCCCATAACGACAAAGTGAAAACAGGTTTATAGAATTGTTTGAACATTTATTTAAAATAAAATAAAATAAATATCACATTTACATAAATAATCAGATCCTTTACTCAGTACTTTGTTGTAGCACCTTTGGCAGCGATTACAGCCTCGAGTCTTCTTGGGTATGACGCTACAAGCTTGGCACACCTGTATTTGGGGAGTTTCTCCCATTCTTCTCTGCAGATCCTCTCAAGCTCTGTCAGGTTGGATGGGGAGCGTCGCTGCACAGCTATTTTCAGGTCTATCCAGAGATGTTTGATCGGGTTCAAGTCCGGGCTCTGTCTGGGCCACTCAAGGACATTCAGAGACTTGTCCCGAAGCCACTCCTGCATTGTCTTGACTGTGTGCATTGAGGGCTGGTCTCCTGTTGCGGAAGAGTGCAACCTTCGCCCAACAAAGCATCAGAGCCCTGAGGCGCGTGATCCGAGCAGGTTTTTTCATCAAAGCATCTACAATGTACCTTTTGCTACTCGTTCCCGTTCCTTCCCGTTGAATCCTACCTAGCTCTTCTCCCAGTGTCCTGCCGCGGAGAACATCCCCACAGGCATGAACCTGCCAAGACCTGCATTCGCTTTTGCACCCCGCTATTAATGGCATCGTGTCGCCGCAGGTTTGCCTCCAGATGTGACGCTGCATTCAGCGCCGTAAGAGTTAGATCCTTGGATTTCATCAGACACGCACTCATGACGACATATGTTTTCTTCCATGGTCTGTGAGAGTCCCTTTTACACGCTTTTGGCAAACTCTAAGCGCCTTGTAAATGTGCCTTTTTACCTGAGGAGTGGCTTCCGCTCTGAGCCACTCTACCGTAAAAGGCGCTGATATGATAGAGTGCTGCCAAGAGATGAGGTCGTCTTTGCCTGGAAAGGTTCTCCCATCTCCACAGAGGAACTCTGGAGCTTTGTCAGAGTGACCATATAGTTCTCTGGTCACACTCCCTGACCAAGGCCCTTCCCCCCCGATTGCTCAGTTCTTGGTGGTTCCAAACTTCTTCCATTAAGAATGATGAGAGCCACTGTGTGTTGGAACTTCAATGCGCCACGTAACAATCCCTCCGCTTAGCACCCGCCTATCCGCCATCGAGCTCCAATACCACAACCTCCGAAGCCAGCAGAATGTCAACCTCTACACACACCCCTCGAGGAGGCTCTTCACAGACACCCTAACACATCCCATGCCTACGGCCCTCAATGGGCGTGGTCAATCTTCTAGCTACAACCCTAGACCCAGGGTCAAATGCACTCCTGATATCAACATCCGCGACCGCCTACACAGGATGTCAAGACATGGTGCTCTTAATACAAGCCTCTCCATCCAGACAGAATCACTGCAACACAATCAATTGAATTTACACAGGGACTTCCCCAACCTCGTTGTTCACCCCATACTTATCAGCTCAAAATAGACGCGCGTACATGTGCTGTTTTGTTTTCGACTATAACCTCTATATCTACTACCCAAAGACAACCGCTTATGCGGTCACTGTCACACTAAATGCAAGGTACCTTGGCGCTGGCTTTAGAAGGTTGACCACAAACTCATAGACCATCTAGAGTTCTATGTCTTTTTTTAATCCAAGTTGTAGCGTCAGAATACACAAAGCCATCTAACCCTCGCTTAGCCAGGGAATCAAACCCTAAACAACCCAGCAGCCAGGTCAACCGACTATGCACGACAACAAAACCCGAAGGCGCGTACGTCGAAATACTTCCAGCGCGCTCAACCTACCAAAGAGCCCCAGCAGCGGGTCAACCCCTAACAATACGTACCCCTAAGCGCAATAGGAGGTCATAGACCAAACTCATAGCCCAGCTCAACAGCGTTTGTGGTCATTCAATATCACTAGAGCCTCAGTTACCATACAGATGTCTTAAGACGGAGATCAAAGCCAGGACTAGCCCATCAAGGCGTCACTCCTACACTACACCTACTGCTCCAGCTCTCTACTCGGTCAACCCAACCATCACATCCCCTCAAGCTGGCTAGCTCTCCCACAGCTCACCTCAACCCCCCCAGCCACAGCGCGCCCTCACAACCTCCCAACATCATCACTCCTCTAGCAGCAATGGCGTCAACACACTAAAGAACACCCACAGAGCAACACGCGAGGAGTCCGCCATCTGCCTGCTCTCCATCACTCATGAGCACAGTTCATCCAAAACACGCCCAGTGTCCTTCTAAAATGCATGGGAGGGTAACGAGATCTAGAACAAACAATCCCACGCGCACACACATAGTCTACGCAGTATCATCTCCTCCCTTGATCCACAGCAATCCCATAGCGCGCAGGAGGGAGGTATGCGAGAACGCCCTAAACAACCCAGCAGCGAGGGGGGTGAACAACATCGGAGGCGGATGAGGGTCCTCATACAAGTGCGAAGGAGCGCACACTACAAGTAGGGGCGACCAAACCAAAACCGCAGCACAACGCGAGGAACAAAGGGTGCAGGAGGGAGGGGAGGAGCTGGGCAAGTGCGTCAGCGCGTGCAGGAGTCCGAGAGAACAACCCAGCCCACAAGGCGTGAGATCCACTGAGCCCCCATGAGGTAGCAGAGACCCCAATCGAGAGAGACGCAGGGTCAACACGAAGAGCCAAATATAAGCCCAGCCAGAAGCGGTCGAGAGGAGAGGTCAGAAGCGCCAAGAAGTCCTACGACCCACGGAAGCAAGGGCAAAACAAGGTTGAAGTCAAGATACAATGTCGTAACAACCCAGCACGCCCCAGGCTCACAGTCCAATCCCAACCAAAAGGTCTAGACCCCGAGACTAGCAGAGAGGGGCGAAAGACCTGAGAGGATAAACCGCGAAACTGAGGCCAGGGTCAACCTAACCAACCCGTATCGCCGAAGCAAGGGTCAACCCCAACAAGCAGAGAGGTGAGACCAGGTTATAGGCAAACAGCGGGGAACAAAGGGACTAGGAAAAGAAGGAGTCAACCATTAACACCGAGAGCGCACATGACATCGTCGAGCAAGCACAGTGCAATCGCAATAACACTCCCTTTTAGCAGCACGGTCAACTCCAATCAACACACGACCTCACAGCTCTGAAGAGGCGCGAACAACATCATTTAAGTCAGAAATTTTTCCTATACAATTAATCCCATTAGCTATGACATTATCGTAGTCACAAGCACCCTATAATCTATAACCACCAGACAGAGCAACAGCTGAGTTAAGAACGAAATTATTATTCTAACCAATATCCACAAAGCCCCAGGCAGCTCCCAGCCGTCAACCAAACAACCCCAGCAGCAGCGGTCAAACCCCTCAACCATCCAGCAGCACGCGGGCCCCCTCGACCAAACACAACCCCTAGCAGCCAGCGTCAACCAAACAACCAGCAGCAGGTCACACCTCAACAACCAGCAGCAGGGTCAAACCAACAACAACCCGAAGCAGGTTCAAACCCAACAACCCCCGGACAACACCAGAACTACTGGGTCATACCTACACTGCCTACAACTCCGTATCAGAGCCAGGCAGCGCACAACACCTCTTCTATCATCCAACGAGCCATAAGCGCTGGCTCGATAATGGGACGGCTAAGACCAATATCTCGGCTATTGTCCTTAAAGTGCGGACGTGAAGACAGACAGAACCCCAGACCAAAGCAGAGTCAATCATATAACCATAACTCACCCAACGTTGCGCGAGACAGTCTGGGTCAACCAAACAAAGACCCAGCAGCAGGGTCAACCCTATAGAACGCCTGTGGTAGCGAGATCAGGGCTCGGACCCTAACAACCCCAGCAGCGGTGTCAAGCCCATAACCAACCCACGCAACAGCAGCCGTCTCACACCCCCTACACATTCCCCAGCAGCAGCGGGCAAACCCCTAACAACCCAGCAGCAGGGCCTCAAACCAAACAACCCAGCAGCAGGGTCACACCCTAACAACCCAGCAGCCAGCCGTCACACCACTAACCAACCAGCAGCCAGGCAGTCAACGAAACAACCACCAGCAGGTCAAACCCTAAACAACCCCAGCAGCCAGCGGTCAACCCCTAACAACCAGCAGCAGGGTCAACCAACACAACCAGCAGCCAGGGTCAACCTACACCACCCAGCCAGCCAGGCGTCACACCAAACACACCCATCAGCAGAGGTCAAACTTAACACCCCACACCACAGGGGTCGACCCTAACAACCAGCAGCAGGGTCAACCCCACAACACAACAGCGCGTCAACCTAACATCCCAGCCAGCAGGGTCAACCTAACAAACCACGCAGCAGGGCTCACACCTAACACCCAGCGAGCAAACGGCATTCGACCCAAACAAACCCAGCAGCCAGGTGCGACGCAAACAACCCAGCAGCAGCCGGTCAACCGCAACAACCCAGCCAAGCCCAGGGCTCAACCAAAACAACCCAGCCAGCAGGCAACTAACAACCCAAGCAGCAGGTCAACCTAA
>NW_019942939.1:71251-75604 GCF_002910315.2 Salvelinus sp. IW2-2015
AGTCCTTTTAGTGCCTTTTGGCAAACTCTAAGCGCCTTGTAATTGTGCCTCTTTACTGAGAGATAGGCTCCGTCTAGCCACTCTACCGTAAAGGCCTGATATGTAGTAGTTGCTGCAGAGATGGTTGTCTTTCTGAGAAGGTTTCTCCCATCTCCACAGAGGAACTCTGGAGCTTTGTCAGAGTGACCATTAGGTTCTTGTCACCTCCCTGACCAAGGCCCTTTCCCCCGCGATTGCTCAGTTCTTGGTGGTTCCAAACTTCTTCCATTTAAGAATGATGGAGGCCACTGTGTTGTTGGGGAACTTCAATGCTGCAGAAATGTTTTGGTACCCTTCCCCAGATCTGTACCTCGACACAATTCTGTCTCGGAGCTCTACGGACAATTCCTTCGACCTCATGGCTTGGTTTTTGCTCTGACATGCACTGTCAACTGTGGGACCTTATATAGACAGGTGTGTGCCTTTCCAAATCATGTCCAATCAATTGAATTTACGACAGGTGGACTCCAATCTAGTTGTAGAAACATACTTATGTAAATAAGGTATTTCTGTTTTGTTTTTTTATACATTTCTAAAAACCTGTTTTCTTTGTCATTATGGGGTATTGTGTGTAGATTGATGAGGWTTATTTTTTGTTTAATCCATTTTAGAATAAGGCTGTTTCATACCAAAATGTGGAAAAAGGGAAGGGGTCTGAATACTTTCCGAAGGCACTGTACATATAATGAATGACTTAGGCTAACAGTTTTTTCAGTATCATAGAGCTAGTTACCATAAGATGTTAGGTCAAATGGTCAGGACTCCTTACTCTCTCTCTCTCTCTCTCTCTCTCTCCCTCTCTCTCTCTCTTTATCTCCCCACAGTTTTCACTCCACCCCCCCCCCCATCCTCCCTTCATTTTTATCCACAACACAGATAGCCCTTTTCCTGTCTCTATCAGTCTGGACAGTCTCAGAAAAGCCTTCCTTAATGCATGGAGGAAGTTCAGAAACTCAGAAACAATGTCTAATAACCTTGTCCCAGACATGCAGGGAGGGAGGGAGGGAGGGAGGGGAACATGGAGGAGAGGGTTACTGTTGAGGAGAGCTAAGTAAGATGGACAAGGGGAAAAGGGTGCAGGAGGGAGGGAGGAGCTGGGAAGTGGGTGGAGGAGTCGAGAAGGGGTGAGATCTGAGAGGGGGAATGAGAAGAGGGGAGTATAGAGAAGGGTGAGAGAGGTGAGGAAGAGTTGAGGAGAGGAAGAAGGTTGAGAGGAGTAAGATGTGGGTGACAGAGTTCAGAGGGTCTAAGAGCGATGAGAGAGGGAGAGAGAGGGGAGAATGGGTTACCGAGAAGAGAGGGTGAGAGAGGTTAGGAAAAGTGGGAAAAGAGGGATAGGAAAAGAGTGGAGAGGAGATGACATCGTCAGAAAGCCAGATGCTATTCGTTTTGGCTGAATTCCACAGATACAGGCTCTGAAGGAACAGATTTTTTAAAATATTTTTTTATTTTATTTTTACTTTTATTTTAGCTTTATTTAACTAGGCAAGTCAGTTAAGAACAAATTATTATTTTCAATGACGGCCTACCGGGAAACAGTGGGTTAACTGCCTTGTTCAGGGGCAGAACAACATTTTGTTCTTAAGGAAATAGCTGTAATGGGAGGAGATTATTGGCTATTGTCTAAATGGGGACGTGAAGACAGACAGGAAGTAAGAAGTGATCTTACATACACTGAGACGAAAATCTGTGTGTGTGTGTGCTTGTGTGTGTGGTGTCGTGTGCCTGGTGTGTGTGTCTTCATGGGGGTTGTGTTCACAAGGTTAGAGAAAGTGGCTCAAATTAGGGGTTAGAGAGGAACTCAAAAGTTCGATGAGAGAGAGAGAGACACTAAAGTCGAGGGTTAGAAAGAGGGAGACGAGACCACTCAAAGTCCGGAGGGTTAGAGAGAGAGAGACACTCAAAGTCGAGGGTTAGAGAGAGAGAGACACTCAAAAGTTCGAGGGGTTAGAGAGAGAGAGGAGACACTCAAAAGTCGAAGGTTAGAGAGAGAGAGAGACACTCAAAGTCGAGGGTTAGAGAGAGAGAGAGACACTAACAAAGTCGAGATTTAGAGAGAGAGAGAGACAACTTTCAAAGTCGAGGGGTTAGAGAGAGAGAGAGACACTCAAGTCGGAGGGTTAGAGAGAGAGGAGACACTCAAAGCGGCAGGGTTAGAGAGGAGAGAGAGGACACTCAAAGTTCGAGGTTAGAAGAGAGAAGAGACACTCAAATCGGGGTAAGAGAGAGAGAGACTCAAAAGTCGAGGGTTAGAGAGAGAGAAGAGACTCAAAAGTCGAGGGTTAGAGAGGAGAGAGACACTCAAAGTGCGAGGTTGGGAGAGAGAGAGAGACACTCAAAGTCGAGGGTTAGAGAGAGAGAGGAGACACTCAAAGTCGAGGGTTAGAGAGGAGGAGAGAGACACTCAAGGTCGAGGGTAGAGAGAGGAGAGACACTTCAAGTCGAGGGTTAGGAGAGAGAGAGAGGACACTCCAAGTCGAGGATTAGAGAGAGAAAAAAACATTAGGCACAGCCAAAATTCAATTCTCCTTTTAGACAACGTTCCTGGGTAAAATGTTTCCAACTGCAATAGGTGAAGGTTGGTAAACTTAGGCAGTAGAAAATCTTAACCGAGTTTTATTGAACCTCTCAAGCTTCCCTATCAAATCTAAAAATCTCAAATTAGAAAACCGAAAAAAATGAACAACAATGACAAATGGTTTGATAAAGAATGCAAAATCTAAAAGGAAATTTAAATTGAGGGAAACCTGGATCCAACCAAAAACATAGAGACCCGGAAAACCTTGAGTCTACGCCTTCACTAGGCGAAATCACTAAAACAATACAGAATACACACGGAAAAAGAAGGACAAGCACGTCAGAAATGCAGCTCAATGTAATTGAAGACTCCATAGACTTCTAACCAATTCTGGGAAAATTGGAAAACACTTTAAAACAAACAACAACACGAAGAATTATCTACCAAAATGGAGATGTATGGGTTAACCACTTTCGTCGCAACTATCTCCGTGTTTTTGCGGCCCTCGCAAATTATAACAAAGAATAAAGAACAAAAACAGTATACATGATCAAATACAATCCTAGAATCAAACGGATTAAAGACTACCAGAACCCATTGGAGGTCTCAAATTACGTTGAATGAGTTAACAGGACAAAATAAAAACCCGGCCAACCAAAAAAGGCCTGTTCTCTCTCTCTCGTATCCTTTAATGAAGATGATCAAAATATACAACAACAAATTCCAATTGGCTATACTAAAAACGTCTTTAAACATCGTCCTTAGCTCTGGCATCTTCCCCAATATTTGGAACCAAGGAACTGAATCACCCCAATCCACAAAGTGGAGACAAATTTGACCCCAATAATACCGTGGAATATGCGTCAACAGTAACTTGGGAAAATACTCTGCATATCAATTAACAGCGACTCGTTCATTTCCCTCATGAAAACAATGTTATGAGCAAATGTCAAATTGGCTTTTTACCAAATTACCGTACAACAGACCATGTAATTCACCCTACACAAACCCTAATTGACAACCAAACAAACCAAAACCAAAAGGCAAAGCTTCTTTCATGCTTTGTTGATTTCAAAAAAGCCTTCGACTAAATTTGCATGAGGGTCTGCTAACAATTGATGGCAAAGTGGTTGTTGGGGGTAAAACAGACGACATTTATAAAATCCCATTGTACACAAAACAACAAGTGTGCGGTTAAAATTGGCAAAAAACACACACATTTCTTCACACCAGGGTCTTGGGGTGAGGACAGGATGCAGCTAAGCCCCCACCCTCTTCAACATATATTATCAACGAATTGGGCGGCACTAGAACCAGTCTGCAGCACCCGGTCTCACCCTACTTATGAATCCGAAGTCCAAATGTCTACTGTTTGCTGATGATCTGGTTGCTTCTGTCACCAACCAAGGAGGGCCTACAGCAGGCACCTAGATCTTCTGCACAGATTCTGTTCAGACCTGGGCCCTGGACAGTAATTTCTCCAGTAAGACCAAAATAATGGGTGTTGCCAAAAAAGGTCCAGTCACCCAGGACCCACAAATTCCATCTAGACACCGTTTTGCCCTAGAGCCACACAAAAAACTATTACATACCTCGGCCTAAAACATCAGCACCACAGGTAACTTCCACAAGCTGTGAACGATCTGAAGAGACAAGGCAAGAAGGGCCTTCTATGCCATTCAAAAGGAACATAAATTTCAACATACAATTAGGATCTGGCTAAAAATTACTTGAATCAAGTCATAGAGCCATTGCCCTTTATTGAGTTGTGACGGTCTGGGTCCGCCTCACCAACC
>NW_019942939.1:79590-83516 GCF_002910315.2 Salvelinus sp. IW2-2015
GGGTAGACAGTAGGGGTAGACAGTAGGGGTAGACAGTAGGGTAGACAGTAGGGGTAGACAGTAGGGGTAGACAGTAGGGGTAGACAGTAGGGTAGACAGTAGGGGTAGACAGTAGGGGTAGCCAGTAGGGTAGACAGTAGGGGTAGACAGTAGGGGTAGACAGTAGGGTAGACAGTAGGGGTATTCACGAGTAACTTGTGTGCAAGAGTATGGTTTTATGGATTTCAACCTGTCTCTACTGAGTCCCTAATGAACGGTGAAGGATTGACAGACAGACAGACAGACAGACAGACAGACAGACAGACAGACAGACAGACAGACAGACAGACAGACAGACAGACAGACAGACAGACCTGTCAGTCTTCAGCTGTTCAAGGCTCTAATAACTGCCTCATGCTGCAGCACTGAATATCAACAGGGATATAAGATAGTGCCTCTTCACTCCAGAAGGGTGGTAGTCCACAGCTGATTGAAGGCTAGTTTAAGTAACAATGCGGGATTCGTGCGGTTAGATAAAAGAAGAAGATAAAAGGCTTATAATGGGTTCACATGGGTAGCAGTGGGTTCTCACTCATACCGTTTCTTTATCAACCTTTTGAAGTGATAAATGGTTGGTTTTTAATCAGTACATTTCTCACATTTCCAATGTATCTTTGCTGAGGTTATAGACCCGCAGAGATGCTCGAGGATTTAAACAATCTTTCTTCCTCTCCAGTGCCTGAAATCACCAAGGTGACCAGAGTCATCACAGGAGAGCCGACCTTCACCAAGGTTACGAGGGTCATCGAGGGCGAACCCACTATCACCAAGGTTACGAGGGTCATTGAGGGCGAACCCGCTATCACCAAGGTTACCAGGGTCATCGGGGGCGAACCCGCTTTCACCAAGGTTACGAGGGTCATCGAGGGCGAACCCGCTATCACCAAGGTTACCAGGGTCATCGAGGGCAAACCCGCTATCACCAAGGTTACGAGGGTCATCGAGGGCGAACCCGCTATCACCAAGGTTACGAGGGTCATCGAGGGCGAACCCGCTATCACCAAGGTTACCAGNGCTATCACCAAGGTTACGAGGGTCATCGAGGGCGAACCCGCTATCACCAAGGTTACCAGGGTCATCGAGGGCAAACCCGCTATCACCAAGGTTACCAGAGTCATCAAGGGCAAACCCACAATCACCAAGGTTACCAGAGTTGTCAAGGGCGAACCCACAATCACCAAGGTTACAAGAGTCGTCGAGGGTGAGCCTACCCTCAACAAGGTGAAAAGGGTAATCGAGGGAGAACCCGCTATCACCAAGGTTACCAGGGTCATCGAAGGACTGCCCATCACAAAGGTCACCAGAGTTATTGAGAGTAAGTTCCCATGTTTCCAAAATGGTTGATCTGGAACAATGGCTCACAGCAAAAGGCCGATGGTTAAGGCTTGGGTTGGTCAATGTTTGGATCAGGATAGCATTGGAATAAGAAGAAAACAAAAGTTTGGGAATCACAGCTCTCTGACATCACGTTGAGGATAGTTGTAATGATAATGTTACATTGACCTGTTGAGGATAGTTGTAATGGTAATGTTACATTGACCTGTTGAGGATAGTTGTAATGGTAATGTTACATTGACCTGTTGAGGATAGTTGTAATGTTAATGTTACATTGACCTGCTGCTGGGTTGAGTTAGATTAGAGTAGAAGACATAAATAATTCCTCTCTATCCTCTCACACAGCTGACCGTGGAAGGCTGGAGACTGAAGGAGACATCAACAAGATGCTTGAAGAAGGTCAGTAAAGATTTGCCACTTTTATCCTTCAGATGTAGTACTTCAATAATGTATCCATAGTGTTATATTTATATCAATGTTTTTATATTTATTTATATCAAATGTATACAGATGCCATTTCTTAATTTGATCATCCTGCTGTTCAAAGTTGGTGTATTGGAGGTTTAAAAACGCTTCTAACATTTGTAGTTTCAACTTTAAAATTTCAGACTTGATTTTCCCTAACTAAAAAATGTGTATGTATGTGACACGTTCGTGTAATCCATCACGACGAGTATGTGCTACGTTTAAAGCCTGAAATCTGTTCCCAAACAGTAATGTTTGGCTTGATGTTGGACTACTTTCAATCCATCAACAATGGGTTTCTTGTTTTCTTGTAACTACTTTAAGAATTGGCAGATGCAGTGTATTGAGATAAAGTCCATGCAAACTGATATCTCGTAACCTCTACGGACCCCCCATCCCGGATCCGGGATCATCCTCATCAGAAACGCTGACTAGCATAGCCTAGCCTAGCGCCACAGGGATATCATATAATATAATTTCATGAAATCACAAGTCCAATACAGCAAATGAAAGATAAACATTTTATCCAGAAGTGAAAAGGCGGCCCCGGGTGCCGCAGTGGTCTAGGGCACTGCATCGCAGCGCTAGCTGCGCCACCAGAGTCTCTGGGTTCGCGCCCAGGCTCTGTCGCAGCCGGCCGCGACCGGGAGGTCCGTGGGACGACGCACAATTGGCCTAGTGTCGTCCGGGTTAGGAGGGATATCCTTGTCGTCATCGCGCTCCAGCGACTCTGGGCGCCAGGCGCAGTGCGCGCTAAACCAGGCAGGTGCCACAGTGTTTCCTCCGACACATTGGTGCGGCTGGCTTCCGGTTGGAGGCGCGCTGTGTTAAGAAGCAGTGCGGCTTGGTTGGGTTGTTGATTCGGGACGCATGGCTTTCGACCTTCGTCTCTCCCGAGCCCGTACGGGAGTTGTAGCGATGAGACAAGATAGTAATTACTAGCGATTGGAAACCAGGAGATTGGGGAGAAAAGGGGGTAAAATAAATGTAAAAAGAAAAAAAAGAAAAGGGCAGCCCCATATTCCAAGAGGTTTTAAACAGACCTCTCACCTTCATAGGACCAGGACTAGGGTATAGGACCAGGACTAGGGTATAGGAACAGGACTAGGGTATAGGAACATGACTAGGGTATAGGACCAGGACTAGGGTATAGGAACATGACTAGGGTATAGGACCATGACTAGCTTGTGGGTTTTATAAGCAGACCGAAACTGACAGATTTTCTATATATCCACCATCTTTGATCAAGAGCGTGATAATTAGTTGACAAGTTGAATCAGGTGTACTAGTTCTGGGAATATTTGAAAAACATGGAACATCTGGGGGGGTCCCAGAGGAAAGATTTTAAAACCTCTGGTCTAGCACAGACAACTACAGGATCTGTGATGACTTTGCCATGTTTAGGTCCAATGATTAGACGTGTCCAAGGTTGAGAAGTTTCTGGAGAGTGAGGTTCATATTCTCCAGGAGGAGGAGATCAAGAACCTCACAGACGGAGGTTCGTCTGTCGGAGACGTAAACAAACAAACGACTGACAACCGCACGTGTATATATATATACACGTCATCAAACACGGCTGCTTTCCTATCGCCCTCTCTCTGTAACCAGCAGAGGAGTAGGAGGCATAGCCGGGTGTGTACTGTGTCTGTCAGTATGTGCCTCTGGGCAATATACTGTATGTTGTTAAGTCGTTAAATGACTACGACATCCCTCCACTCCTCTCTGCTGCTGCTCTTAAGGTGGAACCGGACACACAACGGTCACCAAGATCATTGGGCCTCACATCATTGAGGGTAGGGCCACCTTAAATGAACTCTCTTCTACCTAGATAGAATATCTCGTTGTTAATGCTCAGTACTGCCTCCCCTGATTCGGAGACCATCGATGTCCCCTTCAGTGCTGCAGATCTGAAGAAAGACGAACACAGGTGGAACCAAAATGGGAACAGGTTCCATGTTAGATTGTTAGGTGGAGTCATTTTTACCAACAACTACCAGGGTCGCGGGTATAGGACCAGGGTCGCGGGTATAGGACCAGGGTCGCGGGTATAGGACCAGGGTCGCGGGTATAGGACCAGGGTCGCGGGT
>NW_019942939.1:84170-87693 GCF_002910315.2 Salvelinus sp. IW2-2015
ACTAGGTATAGACCAGCGTAGGGAGGATATAGGACCAGTTCGAGTATAGCACCAATGACAGGGTATAGGACCAGGACTAGGGTTATAGGACCATGACTAGGTATAGGACCAAGGACTAGGTATAGACAGACGACTAGGGTGTAGGACCAGGTTCGAGGATATAGGACCAGGTTCGAGGGTATGGGACCAGGGTGGGGGTATGGGACCAGGGTATAGGACCAGGACTAGGGTATAGGACCATGACTAGGGTGTAGGACCAGGTTCGAGGATATAGGACCAGGTTCGAGGGTATAGGACCAGGACTAGGGTATAGGACCAGGACTAGGGTATAGGACCATGACTAGGGTGTAGGACCAGGTTCGAGGGTATAGGACCAGGGTGGAGGGTATGGGACCAGGGTCGAGGGTATGGGACCAGGGTTGAGGGTATGGGACCAGGGTTGAGTGTATACGACCAGGACTAGGATATAGAACCAGGACTAGGATATAGGAGCAGGACTAGGGTATAGGACCAGGACTAGGGAGCTGTGTTCTACAGTGTGAAACCGTATCTGTGGATCCATGCATCTGCCATTTTGTGTCTAACAGCTCCAGTTTCCTCCCACAGGCCCGGATTTCTCTAAGATCACCACCATCCACGGCAACCCAGAAGTGATCGACCAAGAGTCAGAGAGGATCACCAAACTAATCCAAGGTCAGAATGTACAATCTTTCAAGATGAAGTCCTAATTAAGATAAGGCAATTTTGAGGGTATAGGACCAGGGCTAGGGTATAGTACCAGGGTCAAGGGTATAGGACCAGGACTAGGGTATAGGACCAGGACTAGTGTATAGGACCAGGGTGGAGGGTATAGGACCAGGACTAGGGTATAGGACCAGGGTCGAGGGTATAGGACCAGGGTGGAGGGTATAGGACCAGGGTTGAGGGTATAGGACCAGGGATGAGGGTATAGGACCAGGGCTAGGATATAGGAGCAGGACTAGGGTGTAGGACCATTATTCGGGAACTGTGTTCTACAGTGTGAAATTGTATCTGTGGATCCATGCATCTGCCATTTTGTGTCTAACAGCTCCAGTTTCCTCCCACAGGCCCGGAATTCTCTAAGATCACCACCATCCACGGCAACCCGGGAATGATCGACCAAGAGTCAGAGAGGATCACCAAACTAATCCAAGGTCAGAATCTACAATCTTTCAAGTTGAAGTCCTAATTAAGATTTTCAGACCTGAAGACAAGTTGTCTCTGTCAAGCATCTTCGCCTAATTTAAACAACAGTTTTCAGACTTCAAGGCAAGTTGTCTCTGTTAAGCACATTCCCCTAATTTAAACAAAACGCAAGCATGCACGCAATAACAGTTAGGAAGAATGTCCTCCTGCATTGTGTTGCAAATGGCTTTTGCTTCAGAAAGATGCATATTTTGCAAGACAAAAAGGTGCCAGGACAGCCATTTTACAAAGTGTCTTGCGTTCTTGCATTGGGCACTTGCATCAGGTATAGATTATGTTAGGCTGCATGTTCCATTTGAGTGACGGTTTGTTCTCTCTCTCTCTCTACAGGTGGAGGTAGTATGGGGGCCCCTGCCAAAAGAGCTCCTGGTAACTACAGAGACATGACAAGACACACACATACGCACACCACACATCAGTGAAATTACAACTCATTCATCAACAGGTTCGTCAACAGCCCTACTTAAAACTTCTTATGGCTGCAATCCCGTTAATGGGATCGATATGACAACAGCCAGTGAAAGTGCAGGGCGCCAAATTCAAACAACAGAAATCTCATAATTAAAATTCCTCAAACATACATGTATCTTATACCATTTTAAAGGTAATCTTGTTGTTAATGCCACCAAAGTGTCCGATTTCAAATAGGCTTTTCAGCGAAAGCACCACAAATGATTATGTTAGGTCACCACCAAACCACAATAAGCACAGCCATTTTTCCAGCGAAAGACAGGAGTAACAAAAAGCAGAAATAGAGATAAAATTAATCACTAACCTTTGATGATCTTCATCAGATGACACTCATAGGACTTCATGTTACACAATACATATATGTTTTGTTCGATAAAGTTAATATTTATATCCAAAAACCTCAGTTTACATTGGCGCCATGTTCAGAAATGCCTCCCAAATATCTGGAGAAATTGCAGAGAGCCACGTCAAATAACAGAAATACTCATCATAAACGTTGATGAAAGATTCATGTTTTACATAGAATTAAAGATACACTTGTTCTTAATGCAACCGCTGTCTCAGATTTCAAAAAGCTTTACGGCAAAACACAATATTCAATAATCTGAAAACAGCGTTCAGCCACAAAAGCAAGCCATACAGTTACCCGCCAAATTGTGCAGTCAACAAAACTCATAAAAAGCATTATAAATCTTCACTTACCTTTGCTGATCTTCGTCGGAATGCACTCCCAGGACTCCCACTTCCACAAGAAATGTTCGTTTTGTTCGGTAATGTCCATTATTTATGTCCAAATAGTTATTTTTGTTAGCGTGCTTGGTAAACAAATCCAACGTCAGAAAGCGTGTTCACTAAAAGCTGACGAAATGTCAAAAGGTTCCGTAACAGTCKGTAGAAACATGTCAAACGATGTATTTAATCAATCTTTAGAATGTTGTTAACATAAATCTTGAATAACGTTCCAACCGGAGAATTARATTGACTTCAGATGAGCGATGGAACAGAGCTCCCTCTCATGTGAACGCCCATGGTCAGAGCATGGTCACCTCATGGCAGACCTGACTAATTCCCCTCTCATTCGGCCCCCCTTCACAGTAGAGGCATCAGACAAGGTTCTACAGACTGTTGACATCTAGTGGAAGCCGTAGGAAGTGCAAACTCATCCATATCTCGCTGTGAATTCAACAGGATCTTGGTTGAAAATCGACCAACCTCAGAATTCSCACTTCCTGTTTGGATTTTTTCTCAGGTTTTTGCCTGCCATATGAGTTCTGTTATACTCACAGACATAATTCAAACAGTTTTAGAAACTTCAGAGTGTTTTCTATCCAATACTAATAATAATATGCATATATTAGCAACTGGGATTGAGGAGCAGGCAGTTTACCATGGGCACCTCTGTGCACCTTTCATCCAAGCTACTCAATACTGCCCCTGCAGCCATAAGAAGTTTTAACACTGATGATCAAGACAAGCTGTCAAATTATTGGTGTCAGCACTGTAAGACAATATGCAAACAGTCACCAAGTCACCAACTCAACAATATGCAGACAGTCACCAAGTCTACCGATCAAATATCTATTATCGTTGGAAAACCCTAACCTGTGATTCTTACTGGTGGTCTCTACCTCTCTATCTGTCTCTGTCTCTCTATTTTGTCTCTCTCTTTCCATGTATTTTTCTGTTATACTCTTATTTTTCCTTTCCCTCTCTTCTTCCTGTTCCACTACTGTTCTTCCTGTCTTTCCCTCTCTTCTTCCTGTTCCACTACTGTTCTTCCTACTTGTCTTCCCCTCTCTTCTTCCTGTTCCACTACTGTTCTTCC
>NW_019942939.1:87984-89286 GCF_002910315.2 Salvelinus sp. IW2-2015
CCACTACTGTTCTTCCTTCTTCCTCTCTTCTTCCTGTCCACTACTTTTTCCTACTTGTCTTCCCCTCTCTTCTTCACTTGCTCCACTACTTTCTTCACCTTGTCCTTCCCCATCTCTTCTTCCCTGTCCGACTACTGTCTTCATTACCGTCTTCCCATCTCTTCTTCCTGTTCCACTACTGTTTTCCTAACGTCTCCCTCCGTTCTTCCTTCACTACTGTTCTATCCACCTGTCTTCCCATCTCTTCTTCCTGTTCCACTACTGTTCTTCCTACCTGTCTTCCCCTCTCTTCTTCCTGTTCCACTACTGTTCTTCCTACCTGTCTTCCCCTCTCTTCTTCCTGTTCCACTACTTTCCCTCTGTCTGTCCATCTCTTTCTCTACAGTTGGTGTAAGGAGGAGGAAGGTAAGGCTGGTAAGACGCCACAACAACCAAAAGTCACATCCAGCCAAGACCAGTCCATACCAGTCCAGGCCTGCCCAGTCCATATCAGTCCAGCCCTGACCAGTCCATACCAGTCCAGCCCTGACCAGTCCAAACCAGTAAAACCAAACCAGCAAAAAACAGTCCAGACCAGCCAAGACAAGTCCAAGCCAGCAAAGACCAATCCAGACCAGACCAGTAAAAAACAGTAATGACCAGTCTAGACCAATCCAGACCAGTAAAAACCGGTAATGACCAGTCCAGACCAGTAAAAACCGGTAATGACCAGTCCAGTCCAGTAAAAACCGGTAATGACCAGTCCAGACCAGTAAAAACCGGTAATGACCAGTCCAGACCAGTAAAAACCGGTAATAACCAGTCCAGACCAGTAATAACTGGCAATGACCAGTCCAGACCAGTCCAGACCAGTAAAAAACGGTAATGACCAGTCCAGACCAGTCCAGACCAGTAAAAAACGGTAATGACCAGTACAGACCAGTAAAAACGGGCAATGACCAGTCCAGACCAGTAAAAACCGGTAATGACCAGTCTAGACCAGACTAGCCCTGCAGGAATATCTTTCCAGATCACCATAGAGACACTGCAAGGAGCTCGCCAAGATACACAGCAACACAAAAACACTTTCTAAGTTCCCTTGATGGGAAACAAAAGGAAGAACCCATGTGGAACATCTATAACAATCAAGTAGGCTACTTGGGCAGCAAAAGACGTTGAAAAGACGTTGGAAATGCGCATTTCTTTGGTTGAAAAGACGTTGGAAATACGCATTTCTTTGGTTGAAAAGACGTTGGAAATGCGCATTTCTTTGGTTGAAAAGACGTTGGAAATGCGCATTTCTTTGGTTGAAAAGACGTTGGA
>NW_019942939.1:91288-100372 GCF_002910315.2 Salvelinus sp. IW2-2015
AGACAGTCTGTCTCTGTCAAGCATCTTCGCCTAATTTAAACAACAGATTTTCAGACTTCAAGGCCAAGTTGTCCTCTGTTAACACATTCCTAATTTAACAAGCAAGCATGCACGAACTAACAGTTAGGAAGAATGTCTCTGGCTTGTGTTGCAAGTGGCTTTTCTTCAGAAACGATTGCATATTTTGCAAGACAAAAGGTGCCAGGAAGCATTTTTGACAAAGTGTCTTTGGCGTTCTTGCTTGGGCACTTCGCATCAGGTATAGATTATGTTAGGTCTGCATGTCATTTGAAAGTGCGGTTTTTGTTCTTCTCTTCTCTACAAGGTGGAGGTAGTATGGGGGGCTGCAAAAGAGGCTCCTGGTAACTACAGAGACATGACAAAGACCCACATCGGCACCACAATCAGTGAATTACAACTCTTATCAACAGGTTCGTCACGCTACTTACACTATTTTTTTTTTGGCTGCATCCCGTTATGGGATCGATATGACAAAAGCCAGTGAAAAGTGTCAGGGCGCAAAATTCAAAACAAAGAAATTCATAATTAAAATTCCTCAAAATACATGTATCTATACCATTTTAAAAGGTAATCTTGTTGTTAATCAGCCAAAGGTGGTCGATTCGAAATAGGTTTCATGCGAAAGACAACCACGATGATTTGTTAGGTCCACACCAAACCACAATAGAGCACAGCCATTTTTCCAGCGAAAGACAGGAGTAAAAAAGCAGAAATAGAGTAAATTATCACTAATTTGTGATCTTTCATTCAGATGACACTCATGGATTCATGTTATCAATACATATATGTTTTGTTCGATAAGTTAATTTTATATCCAAAACTAGTTTTACTTGGGGCATGTTCAGAAATGCCTCCAGAATTCTGGAGAAATTTTTTGCAAAAGGAAGAGGCCCCCAACGTCAGTAACAGAATATCTATAAGGTTGATGAAAGATATGTTTACCTAGTAATTAAAGATAAACTGTTTTAATGCATACGCTGTCTCAGTTTCAAAAAAGCTTACGGCAAAAACAATTTCACTAACTGAAACACGTTCAGCAAAAGCAAGCCATACAGTGTACCGCAAATTGTGCAGTCCAAACTCATTAAAAAGCATTCTAATCTTCCACTTACCTTTGCTGATCTTTCGGTCGGAATGCATCCCGGATCCCACTTTCAAGAATGTCGTTTTGTTCGGTAATGTCTTATTTAATCTTCCAAATAGTTATTTTTGTTGCGTGCTTGTAAACAATCCAACGTCAAGAAAGAGTGTTCATAAAGCTGACGAATGTCAAAAGGTTCGTACAGTCGTCAGAAACATGTCAACCGATGTATTATAATCAAATCTTTAAGAATGTTGTTAAATAAATCTTGAAGTAACGTTCAACGGAGAATTACATTGACTTCAGATGAGCGATGGAACAGAGCTCCTTCAATGTGACGCCCAAGTCCAGAGCATGGTCAGTTCATGGCAGACCTGACTAATTCTCTCATTGCCTTCCAGTAGAGGCATCAGACAAGGTTCTACCACACTGTTTGACATCTAGTGGAAGCCGTAGGAGTGCAACTCATCCATATCTTCGGCTGTGATTCAACAGGTCTTGGTTGAAAATCGACCAACTCAGAATTCGCATTTGTTGGATTTTTTCTCAGGTTTTTGCTGCTATGAGTTGTTATAGACTCAACAGACAATATCAACAGTTTTAGAACTTCGAGTGTTTTCTATCGCCTCTAATAATAATATGCATATATTAGCAACTGGTTGAGGAGCAGGCGTTTACCAATGGGAACCTCTGGTGCACCTTTCTCCAGTACTCATATGCCGCTGCAGCATAAAGAAGTTTTAACACTGATGATCAAGAAAGCTGTCCAATTATTGGGTGTCAGCATGTAAGAAATATGCAAACAGTTCCACCTAAGTCACCAACTCAACAATATGCAGACAGTCACCAAGTCTACTGATCAATATCTATTATCGTTGGACAACCCTAACTGTGATTCCTTATGGTGGTCTCTACCTCTCTATCTGTCTCTGTCTCTCTATTTTGTCCTTCTCTTTCCATGTATTTTCGTTATACTCTAATTTTTCCTTTCCCTCTCTTCTTCCTGTTTCCACGTACGTTCTTCCTGTCTTTCCCCCTGTTCTTCTTCTTCTGTCCACTAACTGTTCTTCCTACTTGTCTTCCCTCTCTTCTTCCTGTTTCCACACTGTTTCTTTCTACTGTCTTGCCCTCTCTTCTTTCTGTTCACTACTGTTTCTTCCTACTAGTCTTCCCCTCTTTCTCTCTGTTCACTGTGTTCTCACTGTGCTTCCACTCCTTCTTTCCCTCGGTTCTTCCTGTCCCTTGCTTCCTTCCTGTTCTACTACCTGTTTCCCTCTCCTTCTCTGTTCTCTCTCCACCTGTCTTCCCTCTCTTTTACCTGTTCCACTACTGTCTTCCTGTGTTCCCTCTCTTTCTTCCTGTGTGCCACTACTGTTCTTCCTACTGTCTTCCCTCTTCTTCTTCCTGTTCACTATGTTCTTCTGTTTTCCCTTTCTTCGTTTCATACTGTTTTCCTGCTACTTGTCTTCCCTCTCTTCTTCCTGTTCCACTACTGTTTTCCCCACTGTCTTCCATCTTCTTCTTCCCTGTTCTCAGCTAACTGTTCTCATACTGTCTTCCCATCTCTTCTTCCTGTTCACTACTGTTTCTTCTACTTGTCTTCCTCTCTTCTTCCTGTTCCAATACTGTTCTTTGCACTGTTTCCCCATTCCTTCTTCCTTGTTCCACTATGTTCTTCCTCCTGTTTCCCCTCTCTTCTTCTGTTCACTACTTTCTTCCTATTGTCTCCTCTCTTCTTCTGTTCCACTACTGTTCTCCACTGTCTTCCATCTCTTCTTCCTGTTCCAACTACTGTTCTTCTACTGTCTTTCCTTCTTCTTCCTGTTCCACTACTGTCTTCCTACCTGTCTTTCCCCTCTCTTCTTCCTGTTCACTACTTTCCCTCTGTCTGTCCATCTCTTTCTCTACAGTTGGTGTAAGGAGGAGGAAGGTAAGGTGGAAGACCACAAAACCAAAAGTCACATCAGCCAAGACCAGTCCATACCAGTCAGGCTGCCCAGTCATATCAGTCCAGCCTGACCAGTCCATACCAGTCCAGCCCTGACCAGTCCAAACCAGTAAACCAAACCAGCAAAAACAGTCCAACAGCCAGAGACAAGTCAAGCCAGCAAAGACCATCCAGACCAGACAGTAAAAACAGTAATGACCAGTCTAGACACCAGACCAGTAAAAACCGGTAATGACCAGTCCAACCAGTAAAAAACGGTAATACCAGTCAGTCCAGTAAAAACCGGTAATGACCAGTCCAGACCCAGTAAAAACCGGTAATGACCAGTCCAGACCAGTAAAAACCGTAATAACCAGTCCAGACAGTAATAATGGCAATGACAGTCCAGACAGTCCAGACCAGTAAAAAACGTAATGACCAGTCCAGACCAGTCAGACCAGTAAAAACGGTAATGACCAGTCAGACCAGTAAAAACGGGCAGTGACCAGTCAGACAAAGTAAACCGGTAATGACCAGTCTAGACCAGACTAGCCTGCAGGAATATCTTTCCAATCACATAAGAGACTGCAAGGAGCTCGCAAGATACACAGAAACACAAAAACACTTTCTAAGTTCCTTGATGGGAAACAAAGGAAGAACCCTATGTGGAACATCATAACAAATCAAGTAGGCTACTTGGGCAGCAAAAGACGTTGAAAAAGACGTTGGAAATGCGCAATCTTCTTTGGTTGAAAAGACGTTTGAAATAGATTTCTTTGGTTGAAAAGACGTTGGAAATGCGCATTTCTTTGGTTGGAAAAGACGTTGGAAATGCGCATTTCTTTGGTTGAAAGACGTTGGGAAATGCGCATTTCTTTGGTTGAAAAGATGATTGGAAATCGCATTTCTTTGGTTGAAAAGACGTTGGAAATACGCATTTCTTTGGTTGAAAAGCGTTGGAATGCGCATTTCTTTGGTTTGAAAAGACGTTGGAAATGCGCATTTCTTTGGTTGAAAAGACGTTGGAAATGCGCATTTCTTTGGTTGAAAAGACGTTGGAAATACGCATTTCTTTGGTTGAAAAGACGTTGGGAATGCGCATTTCTTTGGTTGAAAAGACGTTGGAAATACATAGTTTCAACCAATTTTGCTCACTGGGCAGCGGCGAACAATGAAATCAACCCAGAGTGAATCAACTGGGCCAATGGTGTCGGACATGATATGTTTTAACAATACTAAGAGAATCAGTAATCCCTACATGTAATGTATGTACTGTATGCGAAGAAATGTACTTTTATCAACTTTTATCAACTTTTGCTTTGGTGTGGATTAGGTAGAACATTGGAAATAATAATTGTACGTTGGAAAGAATAAACGTTTGTTTGTTTTTTGTTAAACACATGATTTAATAGGGGAAGACATTTTGTACTCTTTTATTATGGCGCTGGCATTCTGTATTGTGCATCTCGACCAATAGAAATGAAGCACTCTGTCTTATGGATGCTTCTTGACCAATAAGAATGAAGCATTCTGTTTTATGGATGCATCTCAACCAATAAGAATGAAGCATTCTGTTTTATGGATGCATCTCAACCAATAGAAATGAAGCATTCTGTCTCATGGTTGCTTCTTGACCAACAAGAATGAAGCATTCTGTTTTATGGATGCATCTCAACCAATAGAAATTAAGCAATACTTTTTATCTTTTAAAGATGCTGTAATTATCAAAACTTGACAAACCAACCAGATTTTTTTTGTTTTACTTAGTTTTTCCTGTTTTGATGACTGTTTTCTGATTAATTTGTTGGGGTTCGTTATTGATTGAGACTGTTGATGTTCAGTTGTACAATAAGGCATAAGACCTACCCAACATAAGACCTACCAAACATAAGACCTACCAAACATGTTTTGGAAATAAATGTTCAATAAATGTTTTTTTATCATGTCTGGTCATATTTTTATTGTATTCAATCTTTATTTTAGCAGGGATTCCTATTGTTACTGAGGTCTCTTTTACAGAGGAYCCCTGCACTACAAGACCAGCAGCAATTACACAAAGACCATTACACAAAGACCATTACACAAAGTTAATTACACAAAGTTGAGTTACACAAAAGTTAATTACGCAAAGTTCATTACACAAAAGTGAATTACACAAAAGTTAATTACACAAAGTTAATTACACAAAAGATAACTGCACAACAGTTAGACACACAAATTGTTGAATCAATGTGGGAGCACAGGAAACAAAAAAAATGCAACCACAATATGAGAGGGCTCTCTCCTGTCCCATCTGGGACTCCACTTGACTCACCAAGTGTTTCCTGCCTAAAAGACAGCGAACAAGGAAAGACGGGCAAGTCCCAGCGTTTCCCATTAGCGTGATCGCCATAAACATCAAGGGAATTGCCTTTAATAAAATACATATTGTTGACAGTGCAGTGACCTTGTTGACAACCTGCAATTGATTGAATCTCTGCCTTAATTCTCCTCTAATGTACACACACATACACACACATACACACACGATACACACACCTTCCATGGCATTCCACTACGCAACTCACAGCTTATAAACAAACAAAGCGTATGATTCATATGGAATCTTGTGACATCACTCAGAAGCAGAAGTTCAGGAACAGAATGTAAAGGGTTGTGAAATCCATTACGTCACTGACGTATTTGCATCTCAACTGTTTTGTGTGTTTTCATGTGTTTCTTTGTTTTTAGCTCTAACAAATTGAAAACCCTAATCATTGGCGACTCCATTACCCGCAGTATTAGACTTTAAAAAAGGGGCAGGGCTACTGACGTAAAGGCTAATCTGAAGATGGTGCTGGTTAATAAGGCTAAAACTGGCGAGTGTAGAGAGTATAGGGATATTGTTATCTACGTCGGCACCAACGGTGTTAGGATGGAACAGTCAGAGGTCACCAAGCGCAACATACAGTTGAAGTCGGAAGTTTACTCACACCTTAGCCAAATACATTTAAACTCAGCTTTTCAAAATTTCTGACATTTAATCCTAGTAAAAATTCCCTGTTTTATGTCAGTTAGGATCACCACTTTATTATCTTATGGCTGCAGTCCCGTTAACGGGATCGATATGACAACAGCCAGTCGAAGTGCAGGGTGCCAAATAAAAATAAAAACTGAAATCTCATAATTAAAATTCCTCAGACATTCATGTGTTTTATATCATTTTAAAGGTAATCTTGTTGTTAATCCCACCACAGTGTCCGATTTCAAATAGGCTTTTCAGCGAAAGCACTACAAACGATTATGTTAGGTCACCACAAAACCACAATAATCACAGCCATTTTTTCCAGCTAAAGATAGCTTCACAAAAACCAGAATAGAGATCAAATTAATCACTAACCTTCGATTATTTTCATCAGATGACACTCATAGGACTTCATGTTACACAATACATGCATGTTTTGTTTGATTAAATTCATATTTATATCTGTTGGTGGAAGAAGGAGTGGACCAAAACGCAGCTGGTAAGTGTCCATGTTAATTTTATACTAACTCAGAACACTAAAACAAAATAACAAACATAGACCAACACGAAACAGTTATTCTGGTGCAAGAGACAGAAAACAACTACCCACAAAAACAGGCTACCTAGTATGGTTCTCAATCAGAAACAAACGATTGACAGCTGCCTCTGATTGGGAACCATACCAGGCCAAACACAGAATATAAAACATAGAACAAAACATAGAATGCCCACCCCAACTCACGCCCTGACCAAACCAAAATAGAGACATAAAAAAGAAACTAAGGTCAGAACGTGACATACCTAGTTAAATTGAAAACTTCAAATTAAAAATAGAATCACATTGTTAACAGATCATTAAATCACAATTTTAAAAGGTTTCAAAATGCATGTACCAATCCCAGCTGACCATTTTGACAATTCATTAAATCATAAATCCCGACCTTAAGATCGGCACACATTCAATACATTAACTCTGACTTACGTGTCAATCAGCACTGACGAGAATAGCAGAGTTGGAAGATCTGTGTAAAAAAACGTTCAGGTCCGTTTGCTCAGCATTTATTTGTTTGACCCTTTAACCACAGGTCTGATTCTAACCTGCATGTTGCATCCTCCACCATGTGTTTGTTTTGGATTGTACATCAATGATTTGTAGCGGATAGAAAGAAATGTATATATTTTTCCCTGAGTGAGTGGCGTACCAGATGTGTATGACAATATACACATGGAGACACTTAAGAGTCTTCAAGGATAGTAAACATGTATTCATCTGTTTAATAAATAGTCGTTAAACAGCAACAGTTATCGTTACAAACGATGGTATTAACAACCAGTCAATTTAAGGACCGTTGGAAAAAAAAACTAAATTTGTCATTCTACGAGCACCAGCACTATTCATCACTACTAATTCAACCACCCTACGAGACACCAGCACTTCATCATATTTCAACCACCCTCGAGACACCAGCACATTCATCACTACTAATTCAACCACCCTACGGATACCAGCACCGTTCATCACTACTAATTCAACACCCAGCAAGACACAGACCATTCATCACTACTAATTCAACCACCCTACGAGACACCAGCACATTCATCACTACTAATCACCCCTAAAGATACCAGCACCATTCATCACTACTAATTCAACACCCTACGAGATACCAGCACCGTTCATCATATCTAATTCAACCACCCTACAGATACCAGCACCATCATCACTACTAATCACACCCTACGAGAACACCAGCACCATTCATACTACTAATTCAACACCCTACAAGATACCAGCACCATTCATCACTACTAATTCAACCACCCTACGAGATACCACAACGTTCATCACTACTAATCCAACACCCTACGAGATACCAGCACATTCATCACTACTAATTCAACCACCCCTACGAAGATACCAGCACCATTCATCACTATAATTCAACACCCTACGAGATACCAGCACACATTCATCACTACTAATTTCAACAACACCCCTACGAGATACCAGCACCATTCATCACTCTAATTCAACCACCCTACGAGATACCAGCACCATTCATCACTACTAATCAACCACCCCTACGAGATACCAGCACGTTCATCACTACTAATTCAACCACACCCTACGAGATACCCAGCACCATTCATCTACTAATTCAACCACCCTACGAGATACCAGCACCGTTCATCACTACTAATTCTAACCACCCCTGATTTTAATACTTCCACTAATCAGATTTTGCTGATTCTGAAATTGTTCTTGTCGAGTCCTGTATGTCCAACGCTTCGTCTCTAACAGAGACACACGTGCCTGAGATTCCACAGTCCAAGATCTTACAGCAGGAGCGTGTTGTCTTGGATGTCAGAATAATTTGGCCAGTCGGTGTATCCTACAGATCTATGGACCGTGGAAGACATGATTAATGAACGATACTGTGATTTGTGTGTTGGTGGAGAGGATGACGTCACCCTCACAGGAGCCTGTTACAGACTAAGAAGGCTGATGAAAGGAGTGAGGACTGCTGAGCTAGCTACCCTCCACATGGACTGTCTGTCTGTCTGTCTTTGTCTGCCTGTCTGTCTGCCTGTCTGTCTGCCTGTCTGTCTGTCTGTCTGTCTGTCCTGTCTGTCTGTCTGTCTGTCTGTCTGTCTGTCTGTCTGTCTGCTGTCTGTTCTGTCTGTCTGTCTGTCTGTTCTGTCTGTCTGTCTGTCTGTCTGTCTGTCTGTCTGTCTGTCTGTCTGTCTGTGTTGGTGTGTGTGTGTGTGTGTGTGTGTTGTGTTTGGTTTTCTGTCTGTCTGTCTGTTGTGTGTGTGGTGTGTGTGTTTCTGTCTGTCTGTCTGTCTGTCTGTCTGTCTGGTCTGTCTCTGTCTGTCTTCTGTCGTCTGTCTTGTCTGTTCTGTTCGTCTGTCTGTCTGTCTGTCTGTCTGTCCTGCCTGCCTGCCTGTCTGTCTGTCTGTCTGCCTGTTGCCTGCCTGCCTGTCTGCAGGCTGTCTGTCCTGTCTGTGCGATGTGAGCCATATCATAGAAGGGTGGCAGGTTTATCCTAG
>NW_019942939.1:101106-104879 GCF_002910315.2 Salvelinus sp. IW2-2015
AGTATTCTATATAAAAAATCTGAGTTTACATTGAGGCGACTAGATTCACTATTGGCAAAAACATCAAGTGACTTTGCATAGCCACATCGTTTCTACAGAAATACTCATAATATAGATGATAATACAAGTTATACAAATGGAATTATAGATATACCTTTCCTTAATGCAACCGCTGTGTCAATACAAAAGAAACTTTACAGAGGAAATGGAAACTCCACACAGCTCCACTAAGGATTAGGGTAATCACCCTCCAGGTTATTCTTCACAGTGATTATAATCTCTTCAGGTCCACTAAGGATTGGGGTAATTACCCTGCAGGGTTAATCTTCACAGTGAGTTATAATCTCTTCAGGTCCACTAAGGATTAGGTATCACCCTGCCAGGTTATTCTTCACAGTGAGTTATAATCTCTTCAGGTCCACTAAGGATTCGGGTAATCACCCTAGCAGGTATTCTTCACAGTGAGTTATAATCTCTACAGATCCACTAAGGATTGGGTAATCACCCTAGCAGGTTAATCTTCACAGCATGTTATGATCTCTTCAGCCTTACTGAGATAATGTTATCCTTAAAATGAGGAAAGAACATTGGGGAGGCAGAACAGAGCCTAGGATGTCTACAATTGACACTACATGCAGCTTCTGCTATCAGAATACGAATACGAAGATCAGATTGAAAAGACGGGTCTAAATGCACAAAAGTCGCATTGTGATCTGATCTGTTGGTTAACGTGTTGGGGCCGGTATTCAAAAGGCTGCTGGTTCCAATACCTGAGCTGACAAGGTGAAAAATCTGTCGATGTGTCCTTGAGCAAGACACTTAGCCGTAATTTACTCCAGGGGTGCAGTACTACTCTGGTTGACCCTGTAGGTCACCGCACATTTTAGGTTGAATTCACGTTAGTTGTCAACTCAACCAAATGTAATTCCACACTCGATATTGATCTGACCTCTGTGCCCAGAGAGAGATGAGAGGTGGGTAGATTGTGTCCCAACTGTCACACATCGTCCCATGCTGTATAGCAGTGTGGTCCCTAGTTAACACAGTCACAAAGTCATAATAATGGCTAAAACCCACCTATTTCTAAAAACGTCTCTACAAAATCAAATCTGATTTTAAACCTAACCTTAACCCTAACCTCAAACCTAACCTTAAACCTAACCTTAACCCTAACCTTAAACCTAACCTTAAACCTAACCTCAAACCTAACCTTAAACCTAACCTTAACCATAACCTCAAACCTAACCTTAAACCTAACCTTAACCCTAACCTTAAACCTAACCTTAAACCTAACCTTAAACCTAACCTTAAACCTAACCTTAACCCTAACCTTAAACCTAACCTTAAACCTAACCTCAAACCTAACCTTAAACCTAACATTAACCATAACCTCAAACCTAACCTTAAACCTAACCTTAACCCTAACCTTAAACTTAACCTTAAACCTAACCTTAAACCTAACCTCAAACCTAACCTTAACCCTAACCTCAAACCTAACCTTAAACCTAACCTTAAACCTAACCTCAAACCTAACCTTAAACCTAACCTTAACCTTAACCCTAACCTCAAACCTAACCTTAAACCTAACCTTAAAACTAACCTCAAACCTAACCTTAACCACACCGCTAACCTGTTTCCTAACCCTAACTTGTTTTCATAGATTTTTACAATAATTTTGATACTGACGTTGTTGCTGTGTTATCTAGTGGAAACCATATAGCAGGGGTACTCAAGCACTATTTGGGAAGGTTCAGTCACACACTGTTCCTAAGTGGAGAAGGTCCGGATGGATAATGTCATTTTTCGTTCGCAGTAACAAACCCTCACTTCGGGATAGAATACCTTTATCTTTTCAAATCAAATCAAATTTTATTTGTCACATGCGCCAAATACAACCTTATCGTGAAATACTGTCTTACAAGCCCTTAACCAACAATGCAGTTTTAAGAAAGTAGAGTTCAGAAAATATTTACTAAATAAACTAAGGTAAAACAATTACAAATTAACACAATTAAATAACAATAATGAGGCAATATACAGGGGGTACCGGTACTGAGTCAATGTGCAGGGGTACAGGATAGTTGAGGTAATTTGTACATGTAGGTAGGGGTAAAGTGACGATGCATAGATAATAAACAGCGAGTAGCAGCAGTGTAAAAACAAATGGGGGGGGGGTGTCAATATAAATAGTCCGGTGGCCATTTTATGAATTGTTCAGCAGTCTTATGGCTTGGGGGGTAGAAGGTGTTTAGAAGCCTCTTGGACCTAGACTTGGCGTTCCGGTACCGCTTGCCGTGCGGAGGCAGAGAGAACAGTCTATGACTAGGGTGACTGGAGATTTTAAATATATATTTTTTTGAGTGAGTAGGCCCACCAGATGTGTATGACAATATACACATGGAGACACTTAAGAGTCTTCAAAGGATAGTAAACATGTATTCATCTGTTTAATAAATAGTCGTTAAACAGCAACAGTTATCNTCTGTCTGTCTGTCTGTCTGTCTGTCTGTCTGTCTGTCTGTCTGTCTGTCTGTCTGTCTGTCTGTCTCTGTGTGTGTGTGTGTGTGTGTGTGTGTTTCTGTCTGTCTGTCTGCCTGCCTGCCTGCCTGCCTGCCTGCCTGCCTGTCTGCAGGCTGTCTGTCTGTCTGTGCGATGTGAGCCAATGTACAGAAGGGCGGCAGGTATCCTAGTGGTTAACGTGTTGGGGCCGGTATTCAAAAGGCTGCTGGTTCCAATACCTGAGCTGACAAGGTAAAAAATCTATCCATGTGTCCTTGAGCAAGACACTTCACCCTAATTTACTTCAGGGGTGCAGTACTACTCTGGTTGACCCTGTAAAACAACACAGGTCACTGCACATTTTAGGTTGAATTCACGTTAGTTGTCAACTCAACCAAATGTAATTCCACACTCGATATTGATCTGACCTCTGTGCCCAGAGAGAGATGAGAGGTGGGTAGATTGTGTCCCAACTGTCACACATCGTCCCATGCTGTAGAGCAGTGTGGTCACTAGTTAACATAGTCACAAAGTCATAATAATGACTAAAACACACCTATTTCTAAAAACGTCTCTACAAAATCAAATCTGATTTTAAACCTAACCTTAACCCTAACCTCAAACCTAACCTTAAACCTAACCTTAACCTTAACCATAACCTCAAACCTAACCTCAAACCTAACCTTAAACCTAACCTTAACCATAACCTCAAACCTAACCTTAAACCTAACCTTAACCCTAACCTCAAACCTAACCTTAATCACACCGCTAACCTGTTGCCTAACCCTAACTTGTTTTCATAGATTTTTACAATAATTTTGATACTGACGTTGTTGCTGTGTTATCTAGTGGAAACCGTATAGCAGGGTTACTCAAGCACTATTTGGGAAGGTCCAGTCACACACTGTTCCTAAGTGGAGAAGGTCCGGATGGATGCTGTCATTTTTCGGTCGCAGTTACAAACCCCCACTTCGGGATAGAATACCTTTATCTTTTCAAATCAAATCAAATTGTATTTGTCACATGCGCCAAATACAACCTTATCGTGAAATACTGTCTTACAAGCCCTTTAACCAACAATGCAGTTTTCAGAAAGTAGAGTTAAGAAAATATTTACTAAATAGACTAAGGTAAAAAAAAGATACAAATTAAAACAATTAAATAACAATAATGTGGCAATTACAGGGGGTACCGGTACTTAGTCAATGTGCGGGGGTACAGGATAGTTGAGGTAATTTGTACATGTAGGTAGAGGTAAAGTGACGATGCATAGA
>NW_019942939.1:107916-121203 GCF_002910315.2 Salvelinus sp. IW2-2015
TCAGTCATAGTACTCCATGGTTGCTTCTTGACCACAAAAAATGAGCATTCTGTTTATGGATGCATCTCAACCAATAGAAATTAAGCAATACTTTTTATCTTTTTAAAGATGCTGTAATTATCAAACTTGACAAACCAACCAGATTTTTTTTGTTTAACTAGTTTTCCTGTTTTGATGACTGTTTTCTGATTAATTTGTTGGGGTTCGTTATTGATTGAGACTGTTGATGTTCAGTTGTTTACAATAAGGCATAAGACCTACCAAAACATAAAACCTACAAACATGTTTGGAAATAAATGTTCAATAAATGTTTTTTTATCATGTCTGTCATATTTTTATTGTATTCAATCTTTTTTTAGCAGGGATTCCTATTGTTACTGAGGTCTCTTTTACAGAGGAACCCTGCACTACAAGACAGCAGCAATTACACAAAGACCATTACACAAAGACCATTACACAAAGTTAATTACACAAAGTTAGTTACACAAAAGTTAATTACGCAAAGTTCATTACACAAAAGTGAATTACACAAAGTTAATATCAAACAAAGTTAATTACACAAAGATAACTGCACAACAGTTAGACACACAAATTGTTGAATCAATGTGGGAGCCACAGGAAACAAAAAAAATGCAACCACCAATATGAGAGGCGCTCTCTCTCTGTCCTCATCTGGACTCCACTTGACTCACCAAGTGTTTCCTGCCTAAAAGACAGCGAACAACGAAAGACGGGCAAGTCCAGCGTTTCCATTAGGTGATCGCCAATAAGACATCAAGGGAATTGCCTTTAATAAAATACATATTGTTGACAGTGCAGTGACCTTGTTGACAAACTGCAATTGATTGAATCTCTGCCTTAATTCTCCTCTAATGTACACACACATACACACAACATACACACACACGATACACACACCTCCATGGCATTCCACTACGCAACTCACAGCTTATAAACAAACAAAGCGTATGATTCATATGGAATCTTGTGACATCACTCAGAAGCAGAAGTTCAGGAACAGAATGTAAAGGGTTTGGAAATCCATTACGTCACTGACGTATTGGCATCTCAACTGTTTTGTGGTTTTCATGTGTTTCTTGTTTAGCTCTAACAAATTGAAACCCTTAATACATTGGCGACTCCATTACCCGCCAGTATTAGACTTTAAAAAGGGGCAGGGCTACTGACGTAAAGGCTAAATCTGAAGATGTGCTGGTTAATAAGGCTAAAACTGGCGAGTGTAGAGAGTATAGGGATATTTATTACGTCGCGACCAACGGGTTGTAATGGAAAGTCAGAGGTCACCAAGCGCAACATACAGTGTAAGTCGGAAGTTTACTCACACCTTAGCCAAAACATATTAAACTCAGCTTTTCAAAATTTCTGACATTTAATCCTAGTAAAAATTCCCTGTTTTATGTCAGTTAGGATCACCACTTTATCTTATGGCTGCAGTCCCGTTAACGGGATCGATATGACAACAGCCAGTCGAAGTGCAGGGTGCCAAATAAAAAAAAACTGAAATCTATAATATAAAATTCCTCAGACATTCATGTTTTTATATCATTTTAAAGGTAATTCTGTTGTTAATCCCACACAGTGTGCCATTTCAAATAGCTTTTCAGCGAAAGCACTACAAACGATTTGTTAGGTCACCACAAACCACAATAATCAACACCTGTTTCCAGCTAAAGATAGCTTCACAAAAACCAAGAGATCAAATTAATCACTAACCTTCGATTATTTTCATCAGATGACACTCATACATTCATGTACACAATAATGCATGTTTTGTTTGATTAAATTCATATTTATATAAAAAAATCTGAGTTTACATTGAGCGACTAGATTCACTAGTGGCAAAAACATCAAGTGACTTTGCATAGCCACATCGTTTCTACAGAAATACTCATAATATAGAATGATAACAAGTATAACAATGGAATTTAGACTATACCTTTCCTTAATGCAACCGCTGTCAGATTACAAAAGAACTTTACAGAGGAAATGGAACTCCACACGCTCCACTAAAGGATTATGGTAATCACCCTGCCAGGTTATTCTTCATCAGTGAGTTATAATTCTCTCTTCAGTCCACTAAGGATTGGGGTTAATTATACCCTGCCAGGTTAATCTTCACAGTTACGTATTATAATCATGTTCAGTCCACAAGTATAGAATCACCCCGAGGTTATTCTTCACAGTGAGTTATAATCTCTTCAGGTCCACTAAGGTTCGGTAATCCCCAGCAGGTTTTCTTCACATGAGTTATAATCTCTACAATCCACTAAGGATTAGGTAATCACACCTAGCAGTTAATCTTCACAGCATGTTATGATCATCTTCAGCCTTACTGAGATAATGTTACTCCTTAAAATAGGTATGCACATATTGGGTGGGATGGCACGAAACACGAAGGCTAGGCATTTGTCTTACTAGAATGAACACTTAACTTACATGCAGCTTCTGCTATCAGAATACGAATACGAAGATCAGATTGAAAAGACGGGTCTAAATGCACAAAAGTCGCATTGTGATCTGATCTGTGATCATATTTTGTATTTTGGGCGGCGGCACTAGAGGTATATAGATGGTTTGTAATACCTTTAGCTTGGCTTGCAAAATGTAACTCTACAATAGTTAGCTAGCTACAGTAGTTAGCTAGCTACAGTAGTTAGCTAATGCCATCAAAGTGTCACGGTTGTGTGATTATCATATTTGTCCTGTTCCACCGTTTGATGAATGCTGACATTTGAATATAGCACGGGAAAAGGGAATCCAGACACGCTGTGGTCACGTTAAACACTTTTACTCAGAAAGATTTTATACCCCTTGACTTATTTCACATTTTGTTGTACAGCCTGAATTCAAAATGGATGACATATTGTTTTCCTCTCTAACCCATCTACACACAATGTCCCATAATGTCAAAGTGAAAAGATGCTTTTTATTAATTTTGGCAAAAATATCGAAAAGAAAATACAGAACTATCTAATTTACATAACTATTCAACCCTTGAGTCAATACGTGTTAGAATCTGGGAACTGCATGATCAGAATACAGGATCAGAATACAGGATCAGAATACAGGATCAGAATACAGGATCAGAATACAGGATCAGAATACGGGATCAGAATACGGGATCAGAATACGGGATCAGAATACAGGATCAGAATACAGGATCAGAATATATGACCACAACTCCATGAGCATTAAGTAGAAGCACAAGCATTTCGCTACACTCGCAATAAAATCTGCTAACCATGTGTATGTGACCAATAAATTGTGATTTGATTTATTTTGATGATCAGAATACATGATCTGTCAAGTGACACATCCCTAGAATTTGGGCTCCTGAGTGGCGCAGCGATCTTAGGCACTGCATCTCAGTGCTAGAGGAGGCGTCACTACAGACCCTGGTTAGATTACAGGCTGTATCACAACCAGCTGTGACTGGGAGTCCCATAGGGAGGTGCACAATTTGCCCAGCGTCGTCCGGGTTTGGCCGGTGTAGGCCGTCACATTGTAAATAAGAATTTGCTCTTAACRGATTTACCTTGTAACGGCTGTTGGTGGAAGAAGGAGTGGACCAAAACGCAGCSTGGTAAGTGTCCATGTTAATATTTATACTAACTCAGAACACTAAAACAAAATAACAAACATAGACCAACACGAAACAGTTATGTCTGGTGCAGAGACAGAAAACAACTACCCACAAAAACAGGCTACCTAAGTATGGTTCTCAATCAGAYACAACGATTGACAGCTGCCTCTGATTGGGAACCATACCAGGCCAAACACAGAAATATAAAACATAGAACAAAACATAGAATGCCCACCCCAACTCACGCCCTGACCAAACCAAAATAGAGACATAAAAAAMAAACTAAGGTCAGAACGTGACATACCTAGTTAAATTTYAAAACCTTCAAATTAAAAATAGAATCACATTGTTAACAGATCATTAAATCACAATTTTAAAAGGTTTCAAAATGCATGTACCAATCCCAGCTGGACCATTTTGACAATTCATTAAATCATCAAATCCCGAACTTAAGATCGGCACACATTCAATACATTAACTCTGACTTACGTGTCAATCAAGCACTGACGAGAATAGCAGAGTTGGAAGATCTGTGTAAAAAACGTTCAGGTCCGTTTGCTCAGCATTTAATTTGTTTGACRCTTTAACCACAGGTCTGATTCTAACCTGCATGTTGCATCCTCCACCATGTGTTTGTTTTGGATTGTACATCAATGATTTGTAGCGGGATAGAAAAATATGTATATATTTTTCCCTGAGTGAGTGGGCGTACCAGATGTGTATGACAATATACACATGGAGACACTTAAGAGTCTTCAAAGGATAGTAAACATGTATTCATCTGTTTAATAAATAGTCGTTAAACAGCAACAGTTATCATCACAAAGGATGATATTAACAACCAGTCAATTTAAGGGCCATTGGAAAAAAAAATGAATATTTCATTCCAACGAGACACCAGCACTATTCATCACTACTAATACTACCACCCTACGTGATAACAGCTGTCGTGTCTGGACTATCATTACATGTGAAGACTTATTTATATATATTAAAAATATATATATTTAAAAAATATATAAAAAATAAAATAACAAATAAAATAAAAAATCAGTCGTCTAGGTTTAATTATTACGTGATTAAACTAATCATGTAAACATGAATTAACTGTGAAGTCGGGACACCACTGAAAATGTTGGGATTTACAGAGTTATAATTTTCCGAATATAACTCTTCAGATATTTTAATATATGATTAACTAGTCATTAATGTATTAATGTATATTCTCATTAATGTATTATTATTACCTCATCAAACCTTGGATATCTGCACGAACCCTAGCCTAAATCATGAATCAGCGATATACAAATTGGTTTAATTATTTATTTATCAACTAACTAAATAATCACACAGAATTATACATAACAAACAAACAGTAGATTTTTGGATTACTACATGATACAAAGAAAAAGTCCCTAGCGGACGAAGTTGATATGACGGCTTGGTAGACAAAGGAAAGGGGTGGGTACTGAGAAAGAGCAGGAAATACAAAATGTATTCACTACACACAGTTTAATTATATTTATTGAAATGCTAATCCTTTGCACATGAACGGCTGCTCATTCGAGAATAATTGCAATGTATATATTTACACCCTTAAGTCTTTGTTGTCTTCTCTGTTGGAATCGCCGGTCCGTCTGCTGGAGAGTCACTTCATCAGAGAGTCTTTGATTTCACAATGTCCTTATGTCTGATTGTAGCTTTCTCCGCGGCTCTGGATAGTGCCTGTTGTAATGGATCCGTCAGGCGTACCACGTTCTTAGGATAGATGCTTCGGCGGTTGTCGGCATTCTCGTACTCGACTTACGTAATTTCTAGCTGCAGACTAGTAATTATACGTCTAAGATTTACTCTTGTTCTGTAGTGATCGATAGTCTCAGAGTTGAACCATTTCTAGCCGTGTAGCCAAAACTACAGCTGTATGGTCTCCGAGGCCTATAGAATTGTAGCCATTCCAACGTGGGGACTTTGTCCCGGCGTTCTCTGACTTAATGTATATTTTGTAGGAAGAGGGTTTAATACTCTGTGGAAAAAGGGGCGGTTCTATGACACCTGATGTAATGTCTGGGCTCACGGGGGTGTGGCCACTGACTAGTTAAAACTTTATGACTAAACAAGTATCTGGTTTAGAAGGCCAACATAACATTACAACTTCTCACAAATAGTTTCATAATCAATCATATATTTTACACGACATTCAGGTAGAAAACTAATAACTGAGAAATGTACACTTCCAAAGCTGCCGTTATTCTGTACTACCATCCTTCCTGATGTCACAAAATGAAACAACTTCGACAGGACTGTTCGTTAAATACCCGCGGACCATTCCCACATTCTCAAAAAATAGAAATATTGTTTAATCCTCTCATTTTGGGGAATAGGAATTGAACAAAACAAAGCACTTTGTTCCATAGGTTTATTTCCCCTCTCTTTCTGCATGACCAGGGGGAGAGAGTCTCTGCCAGGATTTTATGAACTGTCATAAAGTCATAAAACTTGTGGTGGGAGAGAGAGAGTGAGATAGGGGGGGAGCCACAATATACAGCCCAAAGGGCCACGTCGTGACACGGCACTATTCATCACTCCTAATTAATCCACCCTACGAGACACCAGCACTATTCATTACTACTAATTCAACCACCCTACTAGGCAAAGTTGCAAAGAAAAACCCATATCTCAGACTGGCCAATAAAAAGAAAAGATTAGGATGGGCAAAAGAACACAGACACTGGACAGAGGAACTCTGCCTAGAAGGCCACCATCCCGGAGTCGCCTGTTCACTGTTGATGTTGAGACTGGTGTTATGTGGGTCTATATAATGAAGCTGCCAGTTGAGGACTTGTGAGGTGTCTGTTTCTAATACTAGACACTCTAATGTACTTGTCATCTTGCTCAGTTGTGGACCGGGGCCTCCCACTCCTCTTTCTATTCTGGTTAGAGCCAGTTCGCGCTGTTCCGTGAAGGGAGTAGTACACATGGTTGTACGAGATATTCCGTTTCTTGGAAATTTCTGGCATGGAATAGCCTTCATTTCTCAGAACAAGAATAGACTGACGAGTTTCAGAAGAAAGGTCTTTGTTTCTGTCCATTTTGAGCCTGTAATCGAACCCACAAATGCTAATGCTCCAGATACTCAACTAGTCTAAAGAAGGCCAGTTTTATTGCTTCTTTAATCAGGACAACAGTTTTCAGCTGTGCTAACATAATTGTAAAAGGTTTTTCTAATGATCAATTAGCCTTTTAAAATGATAAACTTGGATTAGCTAACACAACGTGCCACTGGAACACGGGAGTGATGGTTGCTGATAATGGCCTCTGTACGCCTATGTAGATATTCCATTTAAAAAATCAGCCGCTTCCAGCACAATAGTCACTTACAACATTAATAATGTCAACAGTGTATTTCTGATCAATTCAATTTATTTAATGGAGAAAGGCATAGCTTTTCTTTCAAAAACAAGACATTTCTAAGTGCTTTTGAACGGAAGTGTATATATATGGGGCGGTGTGTCACAGCATCATCGGAATGAGCTTGTTGTCATTGCAGGCAATCTCAACTCTGTGCGTTATAGGGAAGACATCCTCCTCCTCATGTGGTACCCTTCCTACAGGCTCATCCTGACAGACCCTCCAGCATGACAATCACCAGCCATACTGCTCATCTGTGCGTGATTTCCTGCAAGACAGAATGTCAGTGTTTTACCATGCCAGCGAAGAGCCCGGATCTCAATCCCATTGAGCACATCTGGGACATGTCGGATCGGAGGGTGAGCAAAGGCCATTCCCCCAGAAATGTTCGGGAACTTGCAGGTGCCTTGGTGAAGAGTGGGTAACATCTCACAGCAAGAACTGGCAAATCTAGTGCAGTCCATGAGGAGGAGATGCACTGCAGTACTTAATGCAGCTGTTGCCACACCAGATACTAACTGTTACTTTTGATTTTGACCCCCCCTTTGTTCAGGACACATTATTCCATTTCTGTTAGTCATATGTCTGTGAACTTGTTCAGTTTATGTCTCAGTTTTTGAATCTTGTTATGTTCATACAAATATTTAACCATAAACGCAGTTGACAGTGAGAGGAAGTTTCTTTTTTTGCTGAGTTATATATATATATATATTTTTTTCCAATTAGGCCACTGACGTGATGACTGACTGCCCTGAAAGTTTCCATTAACTCCCCCGGCCAGCGGCAGTCCGATGCGAGCCCTGCGACATTATATATAGGGGCGCGCAATTGGCCCAGTTTGGCTGGGGCTTTAGGCCGTCATGTGTAAATAAGAATTTGTTCTTAACTGACTTGCCTAGTTAAATAAAACATATACTCCCATCTGTTGCACTTAGTTTGTTCATTTGTTGCACTTAAAAACATGACATTGTTTTTCAACAGGACAATGACCCAACACACCTCCAGCAATACTCAAATACACATGAAAACAAAAATGATCCAGGGAATCGAAAGAACATTACTCAGAGATGGACAAAACAATATAACATTCATTATGGTGAGCATTCCTTTTACAAAGCCAGGCACAAACACCAGACAAATGTTAGTGAAAATACAAATCTCACGAGAGAAGTTCTGAGCCCAATAACAACACTTATATCCACCATCTAAGTTTGTTGCACGCCCGAGGTGGTGTCTCATTCACTTGGATACGTGGTTCACCATGACAACCCGAAAACACACAAGTTGAAACTTCCTGATTCTACCAGTGAAATGAAAATGTTCTCTCTAGTGGTTGATGTTTATGATCAAAACGTATCGTTGTTAATATGATAATGACACATGTTGTGGGAAGCCAGAGTGAAATCCCTTTTAACTCAGCAACATTTTGGGTTTTCGAGCAGGAACATCTAGTTTAAGATCCTGCCACATCTCAATTGGGTTTAGTCTGTTTGTCTGAGGAGATTGCATGGCTGCGTGCTCGATTAAATTTTAACACCTCAGCAACGGGTGTGCTGAAATAGAAAAATCCACTCATTTGAAGGGGTGCCACATACTTTTGTATACATCGTGGCCAAAAGTTTTGAGAATGACACAAATATTAATTTTCACAGTCTGCTGCCTCAGTTTGTATGATGGTAATTTGCAAATACTACAGAATCTTATGAAGAGGGATCAGATGAATTGCAATTAATTGCAAAGTCCCTCTTTGCCAAGCAAATGACTGAATCCCCCCAAAAAAATTCACTGCACTTCAGCCCTGGCACAAAAACCACTGACATCATGTCAGTGATTCAATCGTAACACAGGTGTGAGTATTGCACAGACAAACTGAGATCACTCTGTCATGCTGATTGAGTTCGAATACAGACTGGAAGCTTCAAAAGAGAGTGATGGTTTGAATCATTGTTCTTCCTCTGTCAAATATGTACCTGCAAGGAAACATGTGCCGTCATCATTGCTTTGCACAAAAAGGGCTTCACAGGCAAGGATTTTGCTTGCAGTAAGATTGCACCTAAAAAACCATTTATCAGATCATCAAGAACTTCAAGAGAGCGGTTCAATTGTTGTGAAGAAGCTTCAGGGCCCAAGAAAGTCCAGCAAGCGGCAGGACCGTCTCCTAAAGTTGATTCAGCTGCGGATCGGCACCACCAGTACAGAACTTGCTCAGGAATGGCAGCAGGCAGTGTGTAGTGCATCTGCACGCACTTTGAGCGCAGACTTTGAGATGCCTGGTGTCAAGAAGGCAGCAAAGAAGCCACTTCTCTCCAGGAAAACATCAGGACAGACTGATATTCTCTAATGAATCCCCTTCCGTTGTTTGGGCATCCGGAAAAAACTTGCCCTTAGAAGACAAGGTGAGCGCTATCATCAGTCCCGTGATGTCACAACAGTAAAGCCTCCTCTGAGACATTTAGTGTGGGGTTACTTCTCAAGCCAAGGAATGGGCTCACTCACAATTTTGCCTGAGAACACAGCCATAATAAAGAATGTACCAACAGATCCTCCGAGAGCAACTTCTCTCCAACCATCCAGGAACAGTTTGGTGACGAACAATGCCTTTTCCAGCATGATGGAGCACCTTGCCATAAGGCAAAAGTGATAACTAATGCTTGGGAACAAAACATCGTATATTTGGGTCCACCAGAAACTCCCCAGACCGTAATCCATTAGAACTTGTGGCAATCGTCAAGAGGCGGGTGGAACAAAAAAAAAAAAAAAAAATCTGACAAATTCCAAGCATTGATTATGCAAGAATGGCTGCCATCAGTCAGAGATGTGGCCCAGAAGTAATTGACAGCATGCCAGGCAGATTGCAGATCTTAAAAAGAAGGGTCAACTGTGTAATTATCAATAAAAGCCTAAGACACTTATGAAATGCTTGTAATTATACTTCAAATTCCATAGTAACATCTGACAAAAATATCTAAAGACATTGAAGCAGTTAACTTTGTGGAAATTAATGTTTATGTCATTCTCAAACTTTGGCCACGACTGCATACAGGGTACATTCATCTGCTTCTGTAGGCAGTTATTAAGACAAACCTTCATCTGCTTCTGTAGGTCAGAAAGTAATCAAACACATGTATTTTTTCCACATTTTTGTTGTTACAAGTGGGATTAATGGTTTAGTTGTCATTTTTGTCAACGATCTACACAAAATACTATATTAATTTCAAGGTGTAAGAAAAATTCTAACACTTTAAAATAAAATATATATGAAAAGTAAAACACAATATCTTGATTAGATACAGTAAGTATTCAACGCCCTGAGTCCATACATGTTAGAATCATCTCTCACACGATTACAGCTGTGTTCTTTCTCGTATGTCTCTAGGAGCTTCGCAACACTTGATACAATACTTGCAATACTTTTTATCCTGAAAAACTCCCTAGTCCTTCCAGTGACAAGCATACCCATAAATAATGTAGACACTACCATGCTTGAAAATATGAGGAGTTACTCAGTGATGTGGATTTGCTCCAAACACTTTGTATTCAGACATTCATTTCCTTTGTCACATTTTTGCAGTTTCACTTTTCACTCTGTCATTTAGGTTAGTATTGAGGAGTAACTACAATGTTGTTGATCCATCCTCAGTGTCTCCAAACACAGCCATAAACTCTGCAACTGTTTAGAGTCATCATTGACTCATGATGAAATCCCTGAGTGATTCCTTCCTCTCCAGCAAACTAAGTTAGAAGACGCTTGTATCTTTGTCATACTGGTGTTATTGGTACACCATCCAATTTGTAATTAATAACTTCACCATGCTCAAAGGATATTCAACACTGTTTTAAATTTTTACCCATCTACCACTAGGTGCTCTTCATTGCGAGTCATTGGAAACCGAGAACCTCCGACCGAAAAAAAAAAAATACAAGCAAATATTATAAAATAAATTTTCCCCTTACCTTGAAAACCAAAGTTGCGCCCTGGTACAGAGAGAGGTAGTCATTAAAAAATCATGTTATCCATTATTATTGTACACAGAATAAGTCCATGCAACTTATTATGTGATCTGTTTATCACATTTGTACTCGTGAACTTGTTTAGTTTTTTGCTATAACAAAAGGTTGAATGCTTTTTAACTCAAGCTCAGCTTTTCATTTTTTTAATATTGTAACAAAAAAAATCTAAAAACAGAATTCCACTTTGACACTAAGAGGGTATAAACCAGACACATAAACACCTCAATTTAATAGTTAACGTTTTAACAACGAATACTTTCTGAAGCATAACTACAACCTGGAGTCAGTCTAGAGATGGACACAATGGTATATGGTAATGATTGTATCAATGATAAGTAGCATTTACATTGGGTGAGAGGTCAGTTATGTGACAGGTGTGTTTTACCTGAACTCACTAGTATTATTGCCCATTAGTGGTTGAATCCCAATTGGCATCCTATTCCCTACAATAGTCATCTATGTCGACCAGAGCCCTGAGTCCTGGTCAAAACTAGTGTAATTTGGAAGCACACTATCTGTTTGTAAATCATCTACCTGTCTATGCAGCGACTATCAGTACTATCAGTGTGACTTTGACCCTCAAACGTTCAAAATTTGCCAGCCGATATTAACAGTTTCAGTCCCCTGCAGACGTTGTAGTTGCTGTATGGACTCTATAGCACCGGTAAGCCAACTCTTAATGCATATTCTTATTCACCTACACTCAAGTAGTTTGTTGTTATGTAACAATACACTCAATTAACTTATTGACACAAGTAGATAACATAATGGTGAAGCTTAATTAGCTGTTATTTATCTATATGTTGCATGAGTTGACAGTCTTCAGGTCAATAACGATTTTACGTCTAGATTTGACTAGTTGAAAACAAGTGAATTTTGTCCTCTTTTTTTCTCTAAGCGTAGACACAATGCATTCCATTCTCCCTGGGAGACCTTCGTTTCTAAGTCTGGTGTCATTTCCTCTCCTCTCACCGTCCTGCCATGGAGAAAAGTCCGGTCTTTCTGTTGATGGAAGCCACTGGTAACATGAAGTGCTCAATGGTTTTGTCTAGCGTTTTGTTAATTTATGAAGATTTACTGCGATTATTCCCTTCTGATGTCGGGAATCTTAACCAGGATTTCAAAAAGAATCTGGGAATTTTTGAAAAGCGAATAGAAATTGTTTTCCATTAGTTTAGTCTTGACGTATTATACCTGAGTGTACAAAAATTAGGACACCTGCTCTTTTCCACGATATAGACTGATGAGGTGAATCAGGTGAATATATGATCCCTTATTGATCTCACCTGTTAAATCGGCTTCAATCAGTGTAGATAAAGAGGAGACGGGTTAAAGAATATTATTAAACCTTGAGCACAATTGAGACATGATTGTGTATGTTGCCATTCAGAGGGTAAAGTGTAAGACAAAATATAAAGTGCATTTGACAGCAGCGCACATGTTTGAGTGTCAAGAACTGCAACGTACTGTTTACTTAGTTACATTTGACCGAATCATTCATACATAGTTTATATATTTTTATGTTATGTTGCAGGGCTCGACATACAGGATGGCGCTGGCCGGGAAGGTTTATCGGAAACTTTCAGGGCAGTCAGTCATCTCACGTCAGTGCCTGCTTGGAAAATATATAATATATAAAACTAGCAAAAAATAACATCCTTTCACTGCCAACTGCGCGTCTTTCAGTTTAACTTTAACAAAATAAAATACCAAATGTAAATATTTGTATGAACATAAAGGATCTCACCTCCAAATCGATCCGCTCCAGAGTACAGCGCCTCGGTGTATGCTCATTCCTTCAACATAAACGCAAATCTGACCATACCTGTGAGACAAAACGTGACTCGTCAGTGAAGAGCACTTTTTGCTAGCCTGTCTGGTCCGACGGTGGTTTTGTCCCATAGGCGACGTTGTTGCGGTGATGTCTGGTGAGGACTGCCTTACAACAGCCTACAACCTCAGTCCAGCTCTCTCAGCCATTGCGGACAGTCTGAGCACTGATGAGGGATTGTGCATTCTGGTGTAACTCGGGCAGTTGTTTTTCCATCTTACCTTCAAGTGTATTTTTCGGATGTACGACCAGTGCAGTGTTGTTACACGTGGTCTGCCACTCAGGACGATCACTGTCCGTCCTTCTCCTGTACGCTGTGTTAACATCTCACAGTACGGAAATTGCAATTTGTTGCATGGCACATCTGCAGTCTCATGTTCTTGCAGGCATGCAGGCACTTCACGCAGATGAGCCAGGGACTTGGGCATAATTC
>NW_019942939.1:121228-127277 GCF_002910315.2 Salvelinus sp. IW2-2015
CACATGCGCCAAATACAACCTTATCGTGAAATACTGTCTTACAAGCCCTTAAACCAACAATGCAGTTTTAAGAAAGTAGAGGTCAGAAAATATTTACTAAATAAAACTAAGGTAAAAACAATTACAAATTACACAATAAAATAACAATAATGAGGCAAATATACGATTGGTATAGTACCGGTACTGAGTCAATGTGCAGGGTACAGGATAGTTGAGTAATTTGTACATGGTAGGTAGGGGCATAAAGTGACATGATGCATAAGATAATAAACAGCGAGTAGCAGCCAGCTGTAAAAACAAATGGGGGGGAGGTGTCAATTATAAATAGTCCGGTGGCCATTTATGAATTGTTTCAGCAGTCTTATGGGCTTGGGGGTAGAAGGTGTTTAGAAGCCTCTTGGACCTAGACTTGGCCGTTCCGGTACCGCTTGCCGTGCGGAGGCAGAGAGAACAGTCTATGACTAGGGTTGACTGGAGATTTTAAATATATATTTTTTTGAGTGGTAGGCCACCAGATGTGTATGACAGTATTACACATGGAGACACTTAAGAGTCTTCAAAGGATAGTAAACATATGTATTCTGTTATAATAAATAGTCGTTAACAGCAACAGTTATCATTACAAAGGATGATATTAACAACCAGTCCATTTAAGGGCCATTGGAAAAAAACGGAATATTTAATTCCAACGAGACACCAGCACTATTACTCACTACTAATACAACCACCCTACGTGATACCAGCTGTCGTGTCTGGACTATCATTACATGTGAAGACTTATTTATATCAACAACAACAAAAAAAAAATTTATTTATAAAATATAAAACTTATTTTATTTTTATTTTATTTTCTTTTTTTATTTCATTAAAATACAAGTTCTCTTAGGTAATTATTACGTTGATTAAACTAATCATGTAAACATGAATTAACCGTGAAGTTGGGACACCACTGAAAATGTTGGACATCACTTCATCAGAGAGTCTTTGATTTACTTCCCCAGAAGTCACAATGTCCTTAGTGGATTTCAGCTTCTCCGCGGACTTTGGATAGTATCTGTTGTAATGGATCCGTCAGGCGTACCACGGGTCTATATAATGAAGCTGCCAGTTGAGACTTGTGAGGGTCTGTTTCTAATACTAGACACTCTAATGTACTTGTCACTTTCAGTTGTGGACCGGGCCTCCCACTCCTCTTTCTATTCTGGTTAGAGCCAGTTTGCACTGTTCTCGGAAGGGGAGTAGTACACATGGTTGTACGAGATACTTCGTTTCTTGAATTCTACATGTGAATAGCCTTCATTCTTCTAGAACAGAATAGACTGACGAGTTTCGTCAGAGAAATGCTTTGTTTCTGTCCATTTTGAGCCTGTAATCAAACCCACAAATGACGTGCTCCAGATACTAAACTAGTCTGAAGAAGGCCATTTTGTATGCTTCTCTCTTATCTTTAATCAGAACAACAGTTTTCAGCTGTGCTAACATAATTGCAAAAGGGTTTTCTAATGATCAATTAGCCTTTTAAAATGATAAACTTGGATTAGCTAACACAACGTGCCACTGGAACACAGGAGTGATGGTTGCTGATAATGGGCCTCTGTACGCCTATGTAGATATTCCATAAAAAATCAGCCGTTTCCAGCTACAATAGTCATTTACAACATTAACAATGTCTACAGTGTATTTCTGATCAATTCAATGTTATTTTAACGGAGAAAGAAATTGCTTTTCTTTCAAAAACAAGGACAATTCTAAGTGCTTTTGAACGGTAGTGTATATATATGGGGCGGTGTGTCACAGCATCATCGGAATGAGCTTGTTGTCATTGCAGGCAATCTCAACTCTGTGCGTTAGAGGGAAGACATCCTCCTCCCTCATGTGGTACCCGTCCTGCAGGCTCATTCTGACATGACCCTCAAGCATGACAATGCCACCAGCCATACTACTCGTAATGTACGTGATTGTCAGTGTTCTGCCATGGCCAGCCAAGAACCCGGATCTCAATCCCATTGAGCACATCTGGGACATGTCGGATCGGAGGGTGACGGCAAGGGCCATTCCCCCCAGAAATGTCTGGGAACTTGCAGGTGCCTTGGTGGAAGAGTGGGTTAACATCTCACAGCAAGAACTGGCAAATCTGGTGCAGTCTGTGAGGAGGAGATGCACTGCAGTACTTAATGCAGCTGGTGGCCACACCAGATACTAACTGCTACTTTTGATTTTGACCCCCCCCTTTGTTCAGGGACACATTATTCAATTTCTGTTAGTCACATGTCTGTGGAACTTGTTCAGTTTATGTCTCAGTTGTTGAATCTTGTTATGTTCATACAAATATTTAACCATAAACGCAGTTGACAGTGAGAGGACGTTTCTTTTTTGCTGAGTTTATATATGAATATATATATTTTCCCAAGCAGACCACTGACGTGGATGACTGACTGCCCTGGAAGTTTCCGATAACCTCCCCCGGCCAGCCGCCAGTCCTGTATGTCGAGCCCTGCAACATAATATATAATAATATAAACCTATGTATATGTACAGTGGAAAGTATTCAGACCCCCTTGACTTTTTTCCACATTTTGTTACGTTGTGGCTCAGTGGTCTAAGATCACAGTGCAAGAAGTGTCACTGCAGTACCTGGTTCGAATCTAGGCTTCATCTGTTACGATAGTCATTTTCTTCCTCCTCCTCGGACGAGGAGAGGCGAGACGGATCGGACCAATACGCAGAGTGGTTAGTGTTCCTATTTTAATGAAAGTAAACTGAACACTTCAAGATACAAAAAACAACAAACGTGACCAAACCGAAAACAGTCCCGTGTGGCACGAACACTGACACGAGATACAAACACCCACAAAAACCACGTGAAACCCCGGCTGCCTAAGTATGATTCTCAATCAGGGACAACGATTGACAGCTGCCTCTGATTGAGAATCATACCAGGCCGAACACACAAAACCCCAACAAGAAAACAACACATAGACAACCCACCCAACTCACGCCCTGACCATACTAAATAAATAGAAAACAAGAGAAAACAGGTCAGGAACGTGACATCATCACATCCAGCTGCGATTGGGAGTCCCATAGGGCGGCGCAATTGGCCCAGGTTTGGCTGGGGCTTTAGGCCGTCATTGTAAATAAGAATTTGTTCTTTACTGACTAGTTAAATAAATACGTATACTCCCATCTGGTTTGCACTTAGTGGGACTATCATTTGTTTTTCAACAGGACAATGACCCAACACACCTACAGGCCAATAACTAACTTGAAAACATGAAATGATCCAGGGAATCGAAAGAACATTACTCAGAGATGGACAAAACAATATAACATTCATTATGGGTGAGCATTTCCTTTTACAAAGCCAGGCACAGAGGCATGAAGACAAACGTTAGTGAAAAAACAAATCTCACGAGAGAAGTTCTGAGCCCAACTTAACAACACTTTATACCACCATCTAAGTTTGTTGGCACGCCCTGAGGGGCGGTGTCTGCATTCACTATGAGTGATGTGGTTCACTATGACAACAAACACAGCTAGTTGAAACTTCCTGATTCTACCAGTGAAATGAAAATGTGCTCGTTCTAGCTTGTGGATGTTTATGATCAAAACGTATCGTTGTTAATATGATAATGACAACATGTTGTGGGAGGGCCAGGGTGAAATCCCTTTTAACTCAGCAACATTTTGGGGTTTTCGAGCAGGAACGTCTAGTTTAAGGTCCTGCCACATCTCAATTGGGTTTAGGTCTGTTTGTCTGAGGAGATTGCATGGCTGCGTGCTCGATTTAATTTTATTCACCTATACCTGTCAGCAACGGGTGTGGCTGAAATAGACAAATCCACTCATTTGAAGGGGTGTCCACATACTTTTGTCTTTGCACATGAACGGCTGCTCATTCGAGAATAATTGCAATGTAATATTTTACACCTTAAGTCTTTGTTGTCTTCTCTGTTGGAATCGCCGGTCCGTTCTGCTGGAGAGTCACTTCATCAGAGAGTCTTTGATTTCACAATGTCCTTATGTCTGATTGTAGCTTTCTCCGGCTCTGGATAGTGCTGTTGTAATGGATCGTCAGGCGTACCACGTTCTTAGGATAGATGCTTCGGCGGTTGTCGGCATTCTCGTACTCGACTTACGTAATTTCTAGCTGCAGACTAGTATTTATACGTCTAAGATTTACTCTTGTTCTGTAGTGATCGATAGTCTCAGAGTTGAACCATTTCTAGCCGTGTAGCAAAACTACAGCTGTATGGTCTCCGAGGCTATAGAATTGTAGCCATTCCAACGTGGGGACTTTGTCCCGGCGTTTCTGACTTAATGTATTATTTGTAGGAGAGGGTTTAATACTCTGTGGAAAAAGGGGCGGTTCTATGACACCTGATGTAATGTCTGGGCTCACGGGGTGTGGCACTGACTAGTTAAACTTTATGACTAAACAAGTATCTGGTTTAGAAGGCAACATAACATTACAACTTCTCACAAATAGTTTCATAATCAATCATATATTTTACACGACATTCAGGTAGAAAACTAATACTGAGAAATGTACACTTCCAAAGCTGCCGTTATTCTGTACTACCATCCTTCCTGATGTCACAAAATGAAACAACTTCGACAGGACTGTTCGTTAAATCCCGCGGACCATTCCCACATTCTCAAAAAATAGAAATATTGTTTAATCTCTCATTTTGGGAATAGGAATTGAACAAAACAAAGCACTTTGTTCATAGGTTTTATTTCCCCTCTCTTTCGCATGACCAGGGGAGAGAGTCTCTGCAGGATTTTATGAACTGTCATAAAGTCATAAAACTTGTGGTGGGAGAGAGAGAGTGAGATAGGGGGGAGCCACAATATACAGCCAAAGGGCACGTCGTGAACGCACTATTCATCATCCTAATTAATCACCCTACGAGACCAGCACTATTCATTACTATAATTCAACCACCCTACTAGGCAAAGTTGCAAAGAAAAACCATATCTCAGACTGGCCAATAAAAGAAAAGATTAGGATGGGCAAAAGAACACAGACACTGGACAGAGGAACTCTGCCTAGAAGGCCACCATCCCGGAGTCGCCTGTTCACTGTTGATGTTGAGACTGGTGTTATGTGGGTCTATATATGAAGCTGCCAGTTGAGGACTTGTGAGGTGTCTGTTTCTAATACTAGACACTCTAATGTACTTGTCATCTTGCTCAGTTGTGGACCGGGGCTCCCACTCCTCTTTCTATTCTGGTTAGAGCCAGTTCGCGCTGTTCCGTGAAGGGAGTAGTACACATGGTTGTACGAGATATTCCGTTTCTTGGAAATTTTCTGGCATGGAATAGCCTTCATTTCTCAGAACAAGAATAGACTGACGAGTTTCAGAAGAAAGGTCTTTGTTTCTGTCCATTTTGAGCCTGTAATCGAACCCACAAATGCTAATGCTCCAGATACTCAACTAGTCTAAAGAAGGCCAGTTTTATTGCTTCTTTAATCAGGACAACAGTTTTCAGCTGTGCTAACATAATTGTAAAGGTTTTTCTAATGATCAATTAGCCTTTTAAAATGATAAACTTGGATTAGCTAACACAACGTGCCACTGGAACACGGGAGTGATGGTTGCTGATAATGGGCCTCTGTACGCCTATGTAGATATTCCATTTAAAAAATCAGCCGCTTCCAGCTACAATAGTCATTACAACATTAATAATGTCACAGTGTATTTCTGATCAATTCAATGTTATTTAATGGAGAAAGGCATAGCTTTTCTTTCAAAAACAAGGACATTTCTAAGTGCTTTTGAACGGAAGTGTATATATATGGGGCGGTGTGTCAAGCATCATCGGAATGAGCTTGTTGTCATTGCAGGCAATCTCACTCTGTGCGTTATAGGAAGACATCTCCTCCTCATGTGGTACCCTTCCTACAGGCTCATCCTGACATGACCCTCCAGCATGACAATGCACCAGCCATACTGCTCATTCTGTGCGTGATTTCCTGCAAGACAGGAATGTCAGTGTTTTACATGCCAGCCGAGAGCCCGGATCTCAATTCCATTGAGTCACA
>NW_019942939.1:127302-134667 GCF_002910315.2 Salvelinus sp. IW2-2015
ATGTGTCCCACATACTTTTGTATACATCGTGGCCAAAAGTTTGAGAATGAAAACAATATAAATTTTCAAGTCTGCTGCCTCAGTTTGTATGATGGAATTTGCATATACTACAGAATCTTTATGAAGGGATCAGATGAATTGCAATTATGTCAAAGTCCCTCTTTTCCAGCAAATGAACTGAATCCCCCCAAAAAATTCACTGCACTTCAGCCCTGGCACAAAGGACCAGCTGACATCATGTCAGTGATTCATCGTAACACAGGTGTGAGTATTGACGAAGACAAGGCTGGAGATCACTCTGTCATGCTGATTGAGTTGAATAACAGACTGGAAGCTTCAAAAGGAGGTGGTGGTTGGAATCATTGTTCTTCCTCTGTCAAATATGGTTACCTGCAAGGACACGTGCCGTCATCATTGCTTTGCACAAAAAGGGCTTCACAGCGGAAGGATTTGCTTGCAGTAAGATTGCACCTAAATAAACCATTTATCAGATCATAAGAACCAATTGAGAGCGGTTCAATGTTGTGAAGAAGGCTTCAGGGGCCAAGAAAGTCCAGCAAGAGGCAGGACGTCTCCTAAAGTTGATTCAGCTGCGGGATCGGGGCACCACCAGTAACAATCCTCAGGAAGGCAGCAGGCAGGTGTGAGTGCATCTGCACGCACATGAGGCGAAGACTTTTGGAGGATGGCCTGGTGTCAAGAAGGACAGCAAAGAAGCCACTTCTCTCCAGGAAAACATCAGGGACAGACTGATTTTCTATTGAATCCCCTTTCGATTGTTTGGGGCATCCGGAAAAAAACTTTCCCTTAAAGACAAGGTGAGCGCTACATCAGTCCTGTGTCATGCCAACAGTAAAGCTCCTGGAGCATTATGTTGTGGGGTTCTTCTCAGCCAAGGGATGGGCTCACTCACAATTTTGCCTGAGAACACAGCCATGAATAAAGAATGGTACCAACAGATCCTCGAGAGCAACTTCTCCAACCATCCAGGAACAGTTTGGTGACGAACAATGCCTTTTCCAGCATGATGGAGCACCTTGCCATAAACAAAAGTGATAACTAAGTGGCTTGGGGAACAAAACATGATATTTTGGGTCCATGGCCAGGAAACTCCCCAGACCGTAATCCATTGAGAACTTGTGGTCAATCTCAAGAGGCGGGTGGACAAAAAAAAAAAAAAAAAAAATCTGACAAATCCAAGCATTGATTATGCAAGAATGGGCTGCCATCAGTCAGGATGTGGCCCAGAAGTTAATTGCCAGGGCGGAATTGCAGAGGTCTTGAAAAAGAAGGGTCAACTTTGTGTAATTATCAATAAAAGCCTATGACACTTATGAAATGCTTGTAATTATACTTCAGTATTCCATAGTAACATCTGACAAAAATATTAAAGACATTGAAGCAGAACTTGTGGAAATAATGTTTATGTCATTCTCAAACTTTTGGCCACGACTGCATACAGTGTACATTCATCTGCTTCTGTAGGTGTTATTCAGAAAGAATCAAACACATGTATTTTTTCCCATTTTGTTGTGTTACAAAAGTAATGGGTTTAGTTGTCATTTTTGTCAACGATCTACACAAAATACTTGTAATTTCAAGGTGTAAGAAAAATTCTAACACTTGAAAAAAAAATATATGAAAGTAAAACACCAATTCTTGATTAGATACAGTAGTTTCAACGCCCTGAGTCATACATGTTAGAATCATCTCTCACAGCATTACAGCTGTGATTCGTATGTCTCTCGAGAGCTTGCACACTTGGATTGTACAATTTGCAATATTCTTTAAAATCTTCAAACTCTATCAATTGGTTGTTGACATTGCTTTCTATTTTTACCTGAAAAACTCCCTGTCCTTCCAACAAGCATACCATAAAAATGTAGACCACCATGCTTGAAAATATGAGGAGTTACTCAGTGATGTGTTGATTTGCTCCACAAACACTTTGTATTCAGACATTCATTCTTTTGCACATTTTTGCAGTTTCACTTTTCACTCTGTCATTTAGGTTAGTATTGAGAGTAACTACAATGTTGTTGATCCATCCTCAGTTTTCTCAAACACAGCCATTAAACTCTGCAACTGTTTTAGAGTCATCATTGGCTCATGATGAAATCCCTGAGTGATTTCCTTCCTCTCCAGCAACTAGTGTGGAAGGACGCCTGTATCTTTGTCATACTGGGTGTATTGTACACCATCCAAATGTAATTAATAACTTCACCATTGCTCAAAGATATTCACAGCTGATTTTTATTTTTTACCCATCTACCACTAGGTGCTCTTCATTGCGAGCATTGGAAACGCGAAACCCTGACCGAAAAAAAAAAATACAAGCAAATATTATAAATTATAATTTTGTCCCCTTACTGAAAACCAAAGTTGCGCCCTGGGTACAGATGAGGTAGTCATTAAAAAATCATGTTATCCATTATTATTGTACACAGAATAAGTCCATGCAACTTATTATGTGATCTGTTTATCACATTTGTACTCGTGAACTTGTTTAGTTTTTTTTGCTATAACAAAGAGGTTGAATGCTTTTAGACTCAAGCTCAGCTTTTCATTTTTTTTTTATTAATTTGTAACAAAAAAAATCTAAAAACGAATTCCACTATAGAGTATTGGTATAAACCAGACACATAAACACTCAATTTAATAGTTATTAACGTTTTTAAAACGTGAATACTTTCTGAAGCATAACTACAACCTGGAGTCAGTCTAGAGATGGACACAATGGTATATGGTAATGATATGTATCAATGATAAGTAGGCATTTACATTGGGTGAGAGTCAGTTATGTGACAGTGTTTTACCTGACTCACTTGTATTATTGCCATTTAGTGGTTGAATCCCAATGTCATCCTATTCCTACAATAGTCTACTATGTCGACCAGAGCCCTAGAGGATCCTGGTCAAAACTAGTGTAATTTGGAAGCACACTATCTGTTTGTAAATCATCTACCTTGGCTATGGCAGGACTATCAGTACTATCAGGTGGACTTTGAACCCTCAAACGTCAAAGTATTGCAGCCGATATGTAACAGTTTGCAGTCCCCTGCAGAGCGTTGGTAGTGCTGTATGGACTCTATAGCACCGGTAAGCCAACTCTTAATGCATATTCTTATTCACCTACACCTCAAGTAGTTTGTTGTTATGTAACAATACACTCTAATTAACTTATTGACACAAGTAGATAACATAATGGTGAAGCTTAATTAGCTGTTATTTAATTATGTTGCATGAGTTGAAGCTTTTCAGGTCAATAAAGATTTTACGTCTAGATGTGACTAGTTGAAAACAAGTGAATTTTGCCTCTTTTTTCTCTCAGCGTAGACACAATGCATTCCAGTTTCCCTGGGGAGACCTTTCGTTTAAGTCTGTGTCATTCTCCTTCTCCTTCCTCACCTGTCCTGCCATGGAGAGGAAAGCCGGTGCTTTCTGTGATGGAAGCCACTGGGTCAACATGAAGGTGCTCAATGTTTTGTCTAGCGTTTTGTTAATTTATGAAGATTTACTGCTGATTATTCCTTCTGATGTCGGGAATTCTAACCAGATTTCAAAAAGAATCTTGGGAATTTTTGAAAAGCGAATAATTGTTTTCCATAGTTTAGTCTTGACGTTTATACACTGAGTGTACAAAACATTAGGAACACCTGTCTTTTCCACGATATAGACTGATGAGGTGAATCCAGGTGAATATATGATCCCTTATTGATCTCACCTGTTAAATCGGCTTCAATCAGTGTAGATAAGGGGAGGAGACGGGTTAAAGAAGTTTATTAAACCTTGAGACAATTGAGACATGGATTGTGTATGTGCCATTCAGAGGGTGAAAGTGTAAGACAAATATTAAAGTGCATTTGAACAGGCAGGCGCACATGTTTGAGTGTGTCAGAACTGCAACGTACTGTTACTTAGTTACATTTGACCGAATCATTCAGTTACATAGGTTATATATTATTTTATGTTATTGTTGCAGGGCTCACATACAGGACTGGCGCTGGCCGGGGGAGGTTATCGGAAATTTCAGGGCAGTCAGTCATCCACGTCAGTGGCCTGCTTGAATATATATATATATAAACTCAGCAAAAAAAGAACATCCTCTCACTGTCAACTGCGTTTAATTTCAGTTAACTCGTTAACAAAATAAAATACAAATGTAAATATTTGTATGAACATAAGGATCCTCCACCTCCAAATCGATCCCGTCCAGAGTACAGGCCTCGGTGTATATGCTCATTCCTTCAACGATAAACGCAAATCTGACCATCACCCCTGTGAGACAAAACCGTGACTCGTCAGTGAAGAGCACTTTTGCTAGTCCTGTCTGGTCCAGCGACGGTGGGTTTGTGCCCATAGGCGACGTTGTTGCCGGTGATGTCTGGTGAGGACTGCCTTACAACAGGCCTACAAGCCTCAGTCCAGCCTCTCTCAGCCATTGCGGACAGTCTGAGCACTGATGGAGGGATTGTGCATTCCTGGTGTAACTTCGGGCAGTGTGTTTTTGCCATCCGTACCTTTCCCAAAGGTGTGATTTTCGGATGTACGAACCAGTGCAGGTGTTGTTACACGTGGTCTGCACTGCGAGACGATCAGCTGTCCGTCCTGTCTCCCTGTGCGCTGTGTTAGACATCTCACAGTACGGAAATTGCAATTTGTTGCATGGCCACATCTGCAGTCTCATGTTTCTTGCAGCATGCCTAAGGCCGTTCACGCAGATGAGCAGGGACCTTGGGCACCATTCTTTGGTGTTTTTTTAGGAAGTCAGTAGAAGCCTCTTTAGTGTCCTAAGTTTCCATTAACTGTGACCTTAATTGCCTACCGTCTGTAAAGCTGTTAGTGTTGTTTAACGATCGTTCCACAGAGTGCATGTTCATTATTGATTATGGTTCAAGGAACAAGCATGTTCGGAAGTTTGGACAAACTTCTCATTCAAGTTTTTTTTTATTATAACTAATTTTTACATTGTAGAATAAATAGTGAAGACATCAGAACTAATCATATAAACACATATGTCATCAAGCAAAAGTGGCTACTTAAGAAGAATCTCAAAATCTAAAATAAATCTTGGATTTGTAACACTTTTTTGGTTACTATCATGATTCCACGTTTCACTATATATCTACAATGTAGAGAATCGTGAAATAAAGAAAAACCCTTGACATGAGCTATGCCTAGAATCTTTTCAGTCCAATCAGGCTTCCCAATCTTTTGGACGGCACATGTAATCATTATATATTGTAATAAGCTTTTTTCATTCTAGGCTATATAACACAACTTCTAGGCATTCTAGGCTATAAACACGATTCTATCTGGGACATGTCGGATCGGAGGGTGAGGGCAAGGGCCATTCCCCCCAGAAATGTTCGGGAACTTGCAGGTGCCTTGGTGGAAGAGTGGGGTAACATCTCACAGCAAGAACTGGCAAATCTAGTGCAGTCCATGAGGAGGAGATGCACTGCAGTACTTAATGCAGCTGTTGGCCACACCAGATACTAACTGTTACTTTTGATTTTGACCCCCCCTTTGTTCAGGGACACATTATTCCATTTCTGTTAGTCATATGTCTGTGGAACTTGTTCAGTTTATGTCTCAGTTTTTGAATCTTGTTATGTTCATACAAATATTTAACCATAAACGCAGTTGACAGTGAGAGGAAGTTTCTTTTTTTGCTGAGTTTATATATATATATATTTTTTTCCAATTAGGCCACTGACGTGGATGACTGACTGCCCTGAAAGTTTCCATTAACCTCCCCCGGCCAGCGGSCAGTCCTGTATGTCGAGCCCTGCGACATAATATATAGGGCGGCGCAATTGGCCCAGGTTTGGCTGGGGCTTTAGGCCGTCATTGTAAATAAGAATTTGTTCTTAACTGACTTGCCTAGTTAAATAAATACATATACTCCCATCTGGTTTGCACTTAGTTTGTTCATTTGTTTGCACTTAAAAACATGACATTTGTTTTTCAACAGGACAATGACCCAACACACCTCCAGGCCAATAACTCAAATACACATGAAAACATTAAATGATCCAGGGAATCGAAAGAACATTACTCAGAGATGGACAAAACAATATAACATTCATTATGGGTGAGCATTTCCTTTTACAAAGCCAGGCACAGAACACCAGACAAATGTTAGTGAAAATACAAATCTCACGAGAGAAGTTCTGAGCCCAACTTAACAACACTTTATACCACCATCTAAGTTTGTTGGCACGCCCCGAGGGGTGGTGTCTGCATTCACTTTGAGTGACGTGGTTCACCATGACAACCCGAAAACACAGCAAGTTGAAACTTCCTGATTCTACCAGTGAAATGAAAATGTGCTCGTTCTAGTGGGTTGGATGTTTATGATCAAAACGTATCGTTGTTAATATGATAATGACACCATGTTGTGGGAGAGCCAGAGTGAAATCCCTTTTAACTCAGCAACATTTTGGGGTTTTCGAGCAGGAACATCTAGTTTAAGATCCTGCCACATCTCAATTGGGTTTAGGTCTGTTTGTCTGAGGAGATTGCATGGCTGCGTGCTCGATTAAATTTTATACACCTCAGCAACGGGTGTGGCTGAAATAGACAAATCCACTCATTTGAAGGGGTGTCCACATACTTTTGTATACATCGTGGCCAAAAGTTTTGAGAATGACACAAATATTAATTTTCACAGTCTGCTGCCTCAGTTTGTATGATGGTAATTTGCATATACTACAGAATCTTATGAAGAGGGATCAGATGAATTGCAATTAATTGCAAAGTCCCTCTTTGCCAAGCAAATGAACTGAATCCCCCCCAAAAAAATTCACTGCACTTCAGCCCTGGCACAAAGGACCAGCTGACATCATGTCAGTGATTCAATCGTTAACACAGGTGTGAGTATTGACGAAGACAAGGCTGGAGATCACTCTGTCATGCTGATTGAGTTCGAATAACAGACTGGAAGCTTCAAAAGGAGGGTGATGGTTGGAATCATTGTTCTTCCTCTGTCAAATATGGTTACCTGCAAGGAAACATGTGCCGTCATCATTGCTTTGCACAAAAAGGGCTTCACAGGCAAGGATTTTGCTTGCAGTAAGATTGCACCTAAATAAACCATTTATCAGATCATCAAGAACTTCAAGGAGAGCGGTTCAATTGTTGTGAAGAAGGCTTCAGGGCGCCCAAGAAAGTCCAGCAAGCGGCAGGACCGTCTCCTAAAGTTGATTCAGCTGCGGGATCGGGGCACCACCAGTACAGAACTTGCTCAGGAATGGCAGCAGGCAGGTGTGAGTGCATCTGCACGCACTTTGAGGCGAAGACTTTTGGAGGATGGCCTGGTGTCAAGAAGGACAGCAAAGAAGCCACTTCTCTCCAGGAAAA
>NW_019942939.1:134905-146397 GCF_002910315.2 Salvelinus sp. IW2-2015
CACATGCGCCAAATACAACCTTATCGTGAAATACTGTCTTACAAGCCCTTAACCAACAATGCAGTTTTAAGAAAGTAGAGGTTCAGAAAATATTTACTAAATAAACTAAGGTAAAAACAATTACAAATTCACACAATTAAATAACAATAAGAGGCAATATACAGAGGGGTATAGTTACCGGTACTGAGTCAATGTGCAGGGGTACAGGATAGTTGAGTAATGTAGTACATGTAGGTAGGGGTAAAGTGACGATGCATAGATAATAAACAGCGAGTAGCAGCAGTGTAAAAACAAATGGGGGGGGGGTGTCAATATAATAGTCCGGTGGCCATTTTATGAATTGTTTTCAGCAGTCTTATGGCTTGGGGGGTAGAAGGTGTTTAGAAGCCTCTTGGACCTAGACTTGGCCGTTCCGGTACCGCTTGCCGTGCGGAGGCAGAGAGAACAGTCTATGACTAGGGTGGACTGGAGATTTTAATATATAATTTTTTGAGTGAGTAGGCCACCAGATGTGTATGACAATATACACATGGAGACACTTAAGAGTCTTCAAAGGATAGTTAACATGTATTCATCTGTTTAATAAATAGTCGTTAAACAGCAACAGTTATCATTACAAAGGATGGTATTAACAACCAGTCAATTAAGGGCCATTGGAAAAAAAACGGAATATTTAATTCCAACGAGACACCAGCACTATTCATCACTACTAATACAACCACCCTACGTGATACCAGCTGTCGTGTCTGGACTATCATTACATGTGAAGACTTATTTATATCACAACAACAAAAAAAAAAATATATAAAAAATATAAAAATTTATTTTTATTTTATTTATTTATATCAAATCAGTTTCTCTAGGTTTAATTATTACGTGATTAAACTAATCATGTAAACATGAATTAACCGTGAAGTTGGGACACCACTGAAAATGTTGGACATCACTTCATCAGAGAGTCTTTGATTTACTTCCCAGAAGTCACAATGTCCTTAGTGATTGTAGCTTTCTCCGCGACTCTGGATAGTATCTGTTGTATGGATCCGTCAGGCGTACCACGGTCTATATAATGAAGCTGCCCAGTTGAGGACTGTGTAGCGTCGTGTTTCTAATACTAAACACTCTAATGTACTTGTCATCTTAATTCAGTTGTGGACCGGGGCCTCCACTCCTCTTTCTATTCTGGTTAGAGCCAGTTTGCCGTGTTCGTGAAGGGAGTAGTACACATGGTTGTACGAGATTTCGTTTCTTGGAAATTTCTCACATGGAATAGCTTCATTCTCAGAACAAGAATAGACTGACGAGTTTCAGAAGAAGTCTTTGTTTCTGTCCATTTTGAGCCTGTAATCAACCACAAATGCTATGCTCCAGATACTCAACTAGTCTAAAGAAGGCCAGTTTTATTGCTTCTTTAATAGAACAAACAGTTTTCAGCTGTGCTAACATAATTGTAAAAGGTTTTTCTAATGATCAATTAGCCTTTTAAAATGATAAACTTGGATTAGCTAACACAACTGCCACTGGAACACAGGGAGTGATGGTTGCTGATAATGGCCTCTGTACGCCTATGTAGATATTCCATTTAAAAATCAGCCGTTCCAGCTACAATAGTCATTACAACATTAAAATGTCACAGTGTATTTCTGATCAATTCAATGTTATTTTAATGGAGAAAGATGCTTTCTTTCAAAAACAAGGACAATTTCTAAGTGCTTTTGAACGGAAGTGTATATATATGGGGCGGTGTGTACAGCATCATCGGAATGAGCTTGTTGTCATTGCAGGCAATCTCACTCTGTGCGTTATAGGGAAGACATCCTCCTCCCTCATGTGGTACCTCCTACAGGCTCATCTGACATGACCCTCAGCATGACAATCGCACCAGCCATAGCTACGTCGTATGTTCTCAGACAGGAATGTCAGTGTTTTTCCATGGCCAGCGAAGAGACCCGGATCTTCAATCCATTGAGCACATCTGGGACATGTCGGATCGGAGGGTGAGGGCAAGGGCCATTCCCCCAGAAATGTTGGGAACTTGCAGGTGCCTTGGTGGAAGAGTGGGGTAACATCTCACAGCAAGAACTGGCAAATCTAGTGCAGTCATGAGGAGGAGATGCACTGCAGTACTTAATGCAGCTGTTGGCCACACCAGATACTAACTGTTACTTTTGATTTTGACCCCCCTTTGTTCAGGGACACATTATTCATTTCTGTTAGTCATTGTCTGTGGAACTTGTTCAGTTTATGTCTCAGTTTTTGAATCTTGTTATGTTCATACAAATATTTAACCATAAACGCAGTTGACAGTGAGAGGAAGTTTCTTTTTTTGCTGAGTTATATATAATATATATATTTTCCAAAGACCACTGACGTGGATGACTGACTGCCCTGGAAGTTTCCATTAACTCCCCGGCCAGCCAGTCCTGTATGTCGAGCCCTGCGACATAATATATAATAATATAAAAACCTAGTATATGTACAGTGGAAAGTATTCAGACCCCCTTGACTTTTTTCCACATTTTTGTTACGTTGTGGCTCAGTTCTAAGGATCACAGTGCAAGAAAGTGTCACTGCAGTGACCTGGTTCGAATCTAGGCTTCATCTGTTACGATAGTCATTTTCTTCCTCCTACCTCGGACGAGGAGAGCGAACGGATCGGACCAATACGCTAGAGTGGTTAGTAGTTCCTATTTTTAATGAAAGTAAACTGAACACTTCAAGATACAAAAAACAACAAACGTGACCAAACCGAAAAACCAGTCCCGTGTGGCACGAACACTGACACGAGATACAAACACCCACAAAAACCACGTGAAACCCCGGCTGCCTAAGTATGATTCTCAATCAGGGACAACGATTGACAGTTGCCTCTGATTGAGAATCATACCAGGCCGAACACACAAACCCCAACACAGGACAAACAACACATAGACAACCCACCCCAACTCACGCCCTGACCATACTAAATAACATAGAAAACAAGAGAAAAACAGGTCAGGAACGTGACATCATCACATCCAGCTGCGATTGAGAGTCCCAATAGGGCGGCGCCAATTGGCCCAGGTTTGGCTGGGGCTTTAGGCCGTCATTGTAAATAAGAATTTTGTTCTTTACTGCTAGTTAAATAAATACAGTATACTCCCATCTGGTTTGCCACTTAGTTTGGGACTTAAAACATACATTTGTTTTTCAACAGGACAATGACCCAACACACCTCCAGCCAACTCAAACTAACTTGAAAACATAAATGATCCAGGGAATCGAAAGAACATTACTCAGAGATGGACAAAACAATTATACATTCATTATGGGTGAGCATTTCCTTTTACAAAGCCAGGCACAGACAGAAGACAAAGTTAGTGAAAATAAAAATCTCACGAGAGAGATTCTGAGCCCAACTTAACAACACTTTATACCACCATCTAAGTTTGTTGGCACGCCCGAGGGTGGTGTCTGCATTCACTTTGAGTGACGTGTGTTCACATGACAACCCGAAAACACAGCAAGTTGAAACTTCCTGATTCTACCAGTGAAATGAAAATGTGCTCGTTCTAGTGTGGATGTTTATGATCAAAACGTATCGTTGTATAATGATAATGACACACATGTTGTGGAGGCCAGAGGTGAAATCCCTTTTTAACTCAGCAACATTTTGGGGTTTTCGAGCAGGAACTCTAGTTTAAGATCCTGCCACATCTCAATTGGGTTTTAGTCTGTTTGTCTGAGGAGATTGCATGGCTGCGTGCTCGATTTAATTTATACACCTCAGCAACGGGTTGGCTGAAATAGACAAATCCACTCATTTGAAGGGGTGTCCACATACTTTTGTATACATCGTGGCCAAAAGTTTGAGAATGACAAAAATATAAATTTTCACAGTCTGCTGCCTCAGTTTGTATGATGGAATTTGCATATACTACAGAATCTTTATAAGGGATCAGATGAATTGCAATTATGTTCAAAGTCCCTCTTTCCAGCAAATGAACTGAATCCCCCCAAAAACATTTCACTGCACTTCAGCCCTGGCACAAAGGACCAGCTGACATCATGTCAGTGATTCATCTGTAACACAGGTGTGAGTATTGACGAAGACAAAGGCTGGAGATCACTCTGTCATGCTGATTGAGTTGAATAACAGACTGGAAGCTTCAAAAGGAGGTGGTGGTTGAATCATTGTTCTTCCTCTGTCAAATATGGTTACCTGCAAGGCACACGTGCCGTCATCATTGCTTTGCACAAAAAGGGCTTCACAGCAAGGATTTGCTTGCAGTAAGATTGCACCTAAATAAACCATTTATCAGATCATCAAGAACCAAGGAGAGCGGTTCAATGTTGTGAAGAAGGCTTCAGGGTGTCCAAGAAAGTCCAGCAAGAGGCAGGACCGTCTCCTAAAGTTGATTCAGCTGGCGGGATCGGGGCACCACCAGTAACTTGCCTCAGGAATGGCAGCAGGCAGGTGTGAGTGCATCTGCACGCACAGTGAGGCGAAGACTTTTGGAGGATGGCCTGGTGTCAAGAAGGACAGCAAAGAAGCCACTTCTCTCCAGGAAAACATCAGGGACAGACTGATTTTCTTTGGAATCCCCTTTCCGATTGTTTGGGCATCCGGAAAAAAACTTTCCCTTAAAGACAAGGTGAGCGCTACCATCAGTCCTGTGTCATGCCAACAGTAAAGCATCCTGGAGATTATGTGTGGGGTTCTTCTCAGCCAAGGGATGGGCTCACTCACAATTTTGCCTGAGAACACAGCCATGAATAAAGAATGGTACCAACAATCCCCGAGAGCAACTTCTCCCAACCATCCAGGAACAGTTTGGTGACGAACAATGCCTTTTCCAGCATGATGGAGCACCTTGCCATAAAACAAAAGTGATAACTAAGTGCTGTGGGAACAAAACATCAGATATTTTGGGTCCATGGCCAGGAAACTCCCCAGACCGTAATCCCATTGAGAACTTGTGGTCAACCTCAAGAGCGGGTGGACAAAAAAAAAAAAAAAAAAAATTCTGACAATCTGACAAACTCCAAGCATTGATTATGCAAGAATGGACTGCCATCAGTCAGGATGTGGCCCAGAAGTTAATTGCCAGGGCGGATTGCAGAGGTCTTGAAAAAGAAGGGTCAACTTTGTGTAATTATCAATAAAAGCCTTTGACACTTATGAAATGCTTGTAATTATACTTCAGTATTCCATAGTAACATCTGACAAAAATATCTAAAGACATTGAAGCAGCAAACATTGTGGAAATGAATGTTTATGTCATTCTCAAAACTTTTGGCCACGACTGCATACAGTGTACATTCATCTGCTTCTGTAGGTTATTCAGAAAGTAATCAAACACATTTATTTTTTCCGCATTTTGTTGTGTTACAAAGTGGGTTTAGTTGTCATTTTTGTCAACGATCTACACAAAATACTCTGTAATTTCAAGGTGTAAGAAAAATTCTAACACTTGAAAAAAAAAATATATGAAACGTAAAACACCAATGTCTTGATTAGATACAGTAGGTATTCAACGCCCTGAGTCAATACATGTTAGAATCATCTCTCACAGCGATTACAGCTGTGATTCAGTATGTCTCTAGGAGCTTTGCACACTTGGATTGTACAATATTTGCACAATATTCTTTTTAAAATCCTTCAAACTCTATCAAGTTGGTTGTTGATCATTGCTTTCTTTTTTATCCTGAAAAACTCCCTTGTCCTGTCCAATGACAAGCATACCTAAAACATGATCCAGCCACCACCATGCTTGAAAATATGAGGAGTGGTACTCAGTGATGTGTTGTGTTGTGTTGATGTGTTGTGTTGTGTTGGATTTGCTCCAAACATAACACTTTTGTATTCAGGACATTCATTTCTTTTGTCACATTTTTTGCAGTTTCACTTCTCACTCTGTCATTTAGGTTAGTATTGAGGAGTAACTACAATGTTGTTGATCCATCCTCAGTTTTCTCCAAACACAGCCATTAAACTCTGCAACTGTTTTAGAGTCATCATTGGCCTCATGGTGAAATCCCTGAGTGATTTCCTTCCTCTCCAGCAACTGAGTTTGGAAGGACGCCTGTATCTTTGTAGTGACTGGGTGTATTGATACACCATCCAAAGTGTAATTAATAACTTCACCATTCTCAAAGGGATATTCAATGTCTGCTATTTTTTATTTTTTACCCATCTACCACTAGGTGCTCTTCATTGCGAGGCAAACGCGGACACCTCTGAGCGGTCGAGTAGACCACTTGGAGTGTTTTTCCGACCAGATAAAAAAATACAAGCAAATATTATAAAATTATAATTTTGTCCCCCTTACCTCGAAAACCAAAGTTGCGCCCCTGGGTACTGAGATGAGGTAGTCATTAAAAAATCATGTTATCCATTATTATTGTACACAGAATAAGTCCATGCAACTTATTATGTGATCTGTTTATCACATTTGTACTCSTGAACTTGTTTAGTTTTTTTGCTATAACAAAGAGGTTGAATGCTTTTAGACTCAAGCTCAGCTTTTCATTTTTTTWATTAATTTGTAACAAAAAAAATCTAAAAACAGAATTCCACTATAGAGTATTGTGTATAAACCAGACACATAAACATCTCAATTTAATCCATGTTAAATTCAAACTGTAACGTTTTAAAACGTGAATACTTTCTGAAGGCATAACTACAACCTGGAGTCAGTCTAGAGATGGACACAATGGTATATGGTAATGATTGTATCAATGATAAGTATCAATGATAAGTAGGCATTTACATTGGGTGAGAGGTCAGTTATGTGACAGGTGTGTTTTACCTGAACTCACTGGTGTTATTGCCCATTTAGTGGTTGAATCCCAATTGGCATCCTATTCCCTACAATAGTCTACTATGTCGACCAGAGCCCTGAGGATCCTGGTCAAAACTAGTGTAATTTGGGAAGCACACTATCTGTTTGTAAATCATCTACCTGGGCTATGGCAGGACTATCAGTACTATCAGGTGGACTTTGAACCCTCAAACGTTCAAAGTATTGAACAGCCGATATGTAACAGTTTGCAGTCCCCTGCAGAGCGTTGGTAGTGCTGTATGGACTCTATAGCACCGGTAAGCCAACTCTTAATGCATATTCTTATTCACCTACACCCAAGTAGTTTGTTGTTATGTAACAATACACTCTAATTAACTTATTGACACAAGTAGATAACATAATAGTGAAGCTTAATTAGCTTATTTAACTGTATGTTGCATGAGTTGATAGGCTTTCAGGTCAATAACGATTTTACGTCTAGATGTGACTAGTTGAAAACAAGTGAATTTTGTCCTCTTTTTTCTCTCAGCGTAGACACAATGCATTCCAGCTCTCCCTGGGGAGACCTTTCGTTGATAAGTCTGGTGTCATTTCTCCTTCTCCTTCCTGCACCGTCCTGCCATGGAGGAAAAGTCCTGGTCTTTCCTGTTGATGGAAGCCACTGGATCAACATGAAGGTGCTCAATGTTTTGTCTAGCGTTTTGTTAAKTTTATGAAGATTTACTGCTGATTATTCCCTTCTGATGTCGGGAATCRAACCAGGATTTCAAAAAGAATCTGGGAATTTTTGAAAAGCGAATAGAANCTCCCCAGACCGTAATCCCATTGAGAACTTGTGGTCAATCGTCAAGAGGCGGGTGGACAAAAAAAAAAAAAAAAAATCTGACAAATTCCAAGCATTGATTATGCAAGAATGGGCTGCCATCAGTCAGGATGTGGCCCAGAAGTGAATTGACAGCATGCCAGGGCAGATTGCAGAGGTCTTGAAAAAGAAGGGTCAACTTTGTGTAATTATCAATAAAAGCCTATGACACTTATGAAATGCTTGTAATTATACTTCAGTATTCCATAGTAACATCTGACAAAAATATCTAAAGACATTGAAGCAGTTAACTTTGTGGAAATTAATGTTTATGTCATTCTCAAAACTTTTGGCCACGACTGCATACAGTGTACATTCATCTGCTTCTGTAGGCAGGTTATGAAGACAAACCTTCATCTGCTTCTGTAGGTTATTCAGAAAGTAATCAAACACATGTATTTTTTCCACATTTTGTTGTGTTACAAAGTGGGATTAAAATGGGTTTAGTTGTCATTTTTGTCAACGATCTACACAAAATACTATGTAATTTCAAGGTGTAAGAAAAATTCTAACACTTGAAAATAAAATTATATGAAAAGTAAAACACCAATATCTTGATTAGATACAGTAAGTATTCAACGCCCTGAGTCCATACATGTTAGAATCATCTCTCACAGCGATTACAGCTGTGATTCTTTCTCGGTATGTCTCTAGGAGCTTCGCACACTTGGATTGTACAATACTTGCAATACTTTTTTATCCTGAAAAACTCCCTAGTCCTTGCCAGTGACAAGCATACCCATAATATAATGTAGACACTACCATGCTTGAAAATATGAGGAGTGGTACTCAGTGATGTGTTGATTTGCTCCAAACACTTTGTATTCAGGACATTCATTTCCTTTGTCACATTTTTTGCAGTTTCACTTTTCACTCTGTCATTTAGGTTAGTATTGAGGAGTAACTACAATGTTGTTGATCCATCCTCAGTGTTCTCCAAACACAGCCATTAAACTCTGCAACTGTTTTAGAGTCATCATTGGACTCATGATGAAATCCCTGAGTGATTTCCTTCCTCTCCAGCAACTAAGTTAGGAAGGACGCTTGTATCTTTGTCATGACTGGGTGTATTGGTACACCATCCAATTTGTAATTAATAACTTCACCATGCTCAAAGGGATATTCAACAGCTGTTTTAAATTTTTTACCCATCTACCACTAGGTGCTCTTCATTGCGAGTCATTGGAAACGCGGAAACCTCCGACCGAAAAAAAAAAAATACAAGCAAATATTATAAAATTATAATTTTGTCCCCCTTACCTTGAAAACCAAAGTTGCGCCCCTGGGTACAGAGATGAGGTAGTCATTAAAAAATCATGTTATCCATTATTAAATATAACACATATGTCATCAAGGCAAAAAGTGGCTACTTAGAAGAATCTTCAAATCTAAAATATATTTGGATTTGTTTAACACTTTTTTTGGTTACTACATGATTCCACGTTTTCACTATTACTCTACAATGTAGAGAATCGTGAAAATAAAGAAAAACCCTTGAATGAGTATGCCTAGAATCTTTTCAGTCCAATCAGTCCAATCTTTTTGACTGGCACTGTATACATATATATTGTAATAAAGCTTTTTTCATTCTAGGCTATATAACACAACTTCTAGGCATTCTAGGCTATATAACACGACTTCTAGGCATTCTAGGCTATATAACACGACTTCTAGGCATTCTAGGCTATATAACACGACTTTAGGCATTCTAGGCTATATAACACGACTTCTAGGCATTCTAGGCTATAATACACGACTTCTAGGCATTCTAGGGCTATATAACGACTTCTAGGCATTCTAGGCTATATTAACACGACTTCCCCAAGCTATTAGTTCATTATGTAGATTATTAATCACCGAATCATTCCAGTTACATAGGTTTATATTATTTTATATTATGTTGCAGGGCTCGACATACAGGACTGGCCGCTGGCCGGGGGAGGTTATCGGAAACTTTCAGGGCAGTCAGTCATCCACGTCAGTGGCCTGCTTGGAAAAAAATATATGTATATATAAACTCAGCAAAAAAGAAACATCCTCTCACTGTCAATCTGGAATTTTAAATTTGTCTTTTGTTTCTGTTAGTCTTTAGTGACATGGATAGAAGTACAGTCTGCTGTCATTCTGATCTAAGACTATTACTCCTGCTTATTATGAAGAAAAAATACATCTGTTTAACTTTGTAACTAAAGGTGTGTTTAGAATTATTTTTGTTGTATTAATGCTATTTAATCTCTCCTCAGCCTAATATTATTTCTGTTTGCCTGTGGGTACCTTTGCCACTGTTCCACCCCTTGTGTATTGCGCTGTCATGGTGTATTTGTGCTGCACACAGCCTGAGCGGAATAAGCTGTCTCAGGCAGCATGAGCCTGCAGCTCTCAACTGGTTGTCAATGGAGCAAAAGAACAACAGCGGTCGGGTTGGTACACTCTTAGAAAAAAAAAGATGCTATCTAGAACCTAAAAGGGGTTTTCAGGCTGTCGAAATAGGAGAACACTTTGAAGAACCGTTTTTGGTTCCAGGTAGAACTTTTTTAGGTTGAATGTAGAACCTATTTTTTTTTACAGAGGGTTCTACATGGAACCCAAAAGGGTTCTACCTGGAACCCAAAGGGTTCTACCTGGAACCCAAAAGGGTTCTTCAGTGAACCAAAAAGGGTTCTACCTGGAACCCAAAAGGGTGTCCTATGGGGACTGTCCCTTTTGGAAACCTTTTTCTAAGAGTGTAGGAAAGATGTTTGAATGTATGATATCTACCAGTAAATGTAACACTGTGTATTTAAACCAGGTATTTAGAAAGTTTGGTCTGAAGTTGGTTAAATCTTTGCGATACGCAATTCAGTCATCTTGCGCAGTTTGAATTCGATTTTCTAAGGCTTTCCCAAAAAACGTCCAAATTAAATGTTGACTGCAAAGTAAACCTACCTGGCATAATGATATCATTATAATTTGTATCAAAATCATCATATGTACGTCGCTGTACACATTAAAAAATAGTTTGGAGTATTACTTAAGTACTTTTGGTGTGTATCTATACTTTACTTTACTATTTGTATTTTTTGACAACTTTTACTTATACGCCACTACATTCCTCAAGAAAATAATGTAAGTTTTACTCCATACATTTTCCCTGACACCCAAAAGTACTCGTTACATTTTGAATGCTCATGCAGACAGCAGTATGGTCCAATTCAGGCACCTATCAATATAATCCATTGTCATCCTTACTGCCTCTGATCTGGCGCTCACTAAACAAAAAAATCTGCATTTGTAAATTATGTGTTGGAGTGTGCCCCTGGCTGTCTCTACATTTATTTTAAATACATTTTTTTCCACTTGGTTGTTTAATATAAGAAATGTTATGTATTTTTTTTTAAATTTTTAAATTTTACTGAGGTATAACATTTTAATACTTTTTCCACCACTGTACTTAAGTACATTTAAAAACAGAAACTTTTAGACTTTTACTCAACTAGTATTTTGCCGCGTGACTTTCACTTTTTACTTGAGTCATTTTCTATTAATAAGGTATCTTTACTTTTACTTAAGTATAACAAGTGAGTACTTTTTCCACCACTGGCTGTACACTAGGCTACAGAAACACCGCTAGCCAAAAACAACGGTATCTTGCTACAAATATCGATATATACAAATATACAAATATATATATATAGTTTTTAATAGTTTTAATGTTTTTTCTGTCAAAATACTATGAGTCAAATCAATCTGTTTTTATTTGCAAACAGTATACTATAGGTGTAAAAAATTACCGAACTAAATTTGTAAATAGTGAAGTAGTTATTCTGACCGGATACTTTTTTACTTTTATTTGAGTAAATTAACAA
>NW_019942939.1:149393-155976 GCF_002910315.2 Salvelinus sp. IW2-2015
TTGTACACAGAATAAAGGTCCATGCAACTTATAATTGATATCTGTCTTATCACATTGTACTCGTGAACTTGTTTTAGTTTTTCTGCCTATAACAAAGAGGTTGAATGCTTTTTAACTCAAGCTTCAGCTTTTCATTTTTTTTAATTAATTTGTAACAAAAATAAAAAACAGAATCTCACTTTGACACTATAGAGGTGGATAACCCTAGACACATAAACACTCAATTTAATAGTTAACTTTTTAAACGTGAATTACTTCTTGAAGCAAACTACAACCTTGGATCATCTAAGATGGACACATGGTATTATGGTTAATGATTGTTCAATGATAGTAGCATTACATTGGGTAGAGGGTAGTTATTGTACAGGTGTGTTTTACCTGAACCTCACTATATTATTAGCCCATGGTACTTTGAATCCACAATTGAGCATCCTATTCCCTACAATAGTCTACTATTCGACCAGAGCCCTGAGGATCTGGTCAAAACTAGTGTAATTGGAAGCACACTTCTCGTTGTAAATCATCTACCTGGGCTATTGCAGGACTAGTCAGTTTACTATCATGTGGACTTGAACCTCAAACGTTTCAAAGTATTCCCAGCCGATATAACAGTTTGCAGTTCCCCTGCAGAGCGTTGGTAGTCTGTATGGACTCATAAGCACCGTAACACTCTTAATGCATATTCTTCATCACCTACACTCAAATAGTTTGTTATGAACAATTACCACTCTAGATTAACTTATTGACACAAGTAGATGAAACATAATTGTGAAGCCTTAATTAAGCTTTATTTATCTAATATGCTTGCCGACTGAGTTGACAGTCTTCCTTCAGTCCATAACGATTTACCGTCTAAATGGACTATTTGAAAACAAGTGCAATTTTACCTCTTTTTCTCTAAGCTAACACAATGCATTCCCATTCCTCCCTGGGAGACTTTCGTCTAAGTCTGTGTCATTTCTCCTCTCATCTAAGTAAAAGTACTTTTACTTAATTTCGGGTTTTCAGTACTATGGCCACCTCTGCCAGTGGGCATTTACCGTATGGTGTTCTGATTAATGAATGTCTGTGTTCTGATTGATGATTTCAAATGAACGATTTCAACCATTTTAATCAGGCCACACCTTACCACAACCACCAAAGTGGGTTTCGGCCCTCCAGTACCGGAATGGAAGAACCCTGCATCTCAATGAGACTACTGTGTATACTGTCCTAACATATGGAATTGTTTTAAGACGGTCATACCGTGGATCATTTAGCTAATTGATGTTGAATTATAGGACCCCTTAAGGTATAAAAAAATATATATTTAAAAAGGATTTGATAAAATATTGAATTTGGTCTTTACTACTATAGCCCATAGAAATGCATTGAATGACATTGGCAAAATTACAGCAAAAAGAGCTTTTGAAGTGTCTGTCTTATATCTTATTTTTGTTTTTTTTGACACATTTAATCCATAATTTTTGATGGTACAAATGACCTTCATACTTCCATTCGCTTGTATGGGTTAGCTTAAGACGAGTCCTGTGCCAGTTGTGTGGGTCGTAGAATCAAACAGAGAACACCGCCGTGTTCGTGAGAGTCATCTTTCCATAGAGCGGTCATATTAGTTTGTAGGTCACATCGTTGGGACCCTACAGACGTTTTCGTGAGAAGACCGATTTCAGGATGTCTCTCATGGCCTGACAAACACTGCTGTAGCTCGGCCAACTTCCACCCAGATGCGGAAGGCTGACCAGGGCGCCAAATTCAAAACAACAGAAATCTCATAATTAAAATTCCTCAGACATACATGTGTCTTATACCATTTTAAAGGTAATCTTGTTGTTAATCCCACCAAAGTGTCCGATTTCAAATAGGCTTTTCAGCGAAAGCACCACAAACGATTATGTTAGGTCACCACCAAGCCACAGAATAAGCACAGCCATTTTTCCAGCCAAAGATAGCAGTCACAAAAAGCACAAATATAGCTAGAATTAATCACTAACCTTTGATGATCTTCATCAGATGACACTCATAGGACCAGTCATGAGTGAACAGGGATACAGGAGGGGCTGAGCACGCACCCTGAGGTTACCCATGTTGAGGATCAGCGTGGCGATGTGATGTTACCTACCCTTACAACTTGGGGGCGGCCTGTCAGGAAGTCAGGATCCAGTTGCAGAGGGAGGTGTTTTAATCCCAGGGTCTTAGTTTTAGTGATGAGCTTTGAGGGCACTATGGTGTTGAATTGCTGAGCTGTAGTCAATGAAATCATTCTCACATAGGTGTTCTTTTTGTTAGATCTGTTAGGGCAGTGACATTGGACAGGGCTAGGGTTTCTAGGATAATGGTGTTGATGTGAGCCATGACCAGCCTTTCAAAGCATTTCATGGCTACAGACGAGAGTGCTACTGGTCGTTACACATCAAGGCAGGTTACCTTAGGTTTTTGGGCACAGGGACTATGGTGGTCTGCTTGAAACATTGTTGGTATTACAGACTCAGATAGGGAGAAGTTGAAAATGTCAGTGAAGACATTTGGTCAGCACATGCTCGGAGTACACTTCTGGTAATCCGGCTTGTGAATGTTGACCTGTTAAAGGTCTTACTCACATCGGCTACGGAGAGCGTGATCATACAGTTGTCCGAACAGCTGATGCTCTCATGCATGTTTTCAGTGTTACTTGCTCAAAGCGAGCATAGAAGTTATTTAGCTCGTCTGTTAGGCTTGTGTCCACTTGGCAGCTCTTCGACTGTGCTTCCCATTGTAGTCTGATAATATTTTGCAACCCTGCCAAGACGTCGAGACTGGAGCAGTACGATTCGATCTTAGTCTGTATTGACACTTTGCCTGTTTGATGTTCGTCGGAGGAATAGCGGGATTTTTATAAGCTTCTGGGTTAGAGTCCCGCTCTTTGAAAGTGGCAGCTCTACACTTTAGCTCAGAGAAATTGTTTGCCTGTAATTCATGGCTTCTGGTTGGGGTATGTGCTTCTTGTAGCAAGTTAACTTCTTGTCAATTAGGGGGCGCTGTTTTCACTTTGGAAAAAATCGTGCCAAATTAAACGCCTCGTACTCTGTTCTAGATCATACAATATGCATATTATTATTACTATTGGATAGCCTGCATGTGCTTCTGTGGCAAGTTAAGCAGACAAACCTGCATGTGCTTCTGTAGCAAGTTAAGCAGACAACCCTTCATGTGCTTCTGTAGGCACGTTACGAAGACAAACCGTCATGTGCTTCTGTAGGCAAAGTTATTCAGAAAGTATTCAAACACCTTCTTTTTCCCACATTTTGTCGTGTTACAATTGGGATTCAAATGGGTTTAGTTGTCATTTTGGTCAACGATCAACACAAAAATGCACTGTAATTTCAAAGTGAAGAAAAATTCTAACATTTGTTATAAAAAAATATAAAAAAGTTATGAAAGTAAATCTTGATTAGATACAGTAAGTATTCAACTATTCAAGGATTCACGCCCTGAGTCAATACATGTTAGAATCATCTCTCACAGCGATTACAGCTTGTGATTTGGTATGTCTCTAAGTGTTTTGCACACTCTGGATTGTACAATATTTGCACATTATTCTTTTTTAAATCCTTCAAATCTATCAAGTTGGTTGTTGAATCTTGCTAGACAGCCATGTTCAAGATTGCTAGTTGCCATAGATTTTAAAGCAGATTTAAGTCAAAACTGAACTAGGCAACTCAGGAAAATGAAATGTCGTCTTGGTAAGCAACTCCAGTGTCTATTTGGCCATGTGATTTAGGTTATGTCCTGCTGAAAGGTGTATTCATCTCCCAGTGTCTGGTGGAAAGCAGACTGAACCAGGTTTCTAGCTCCATTCCCTTTCTTTAATCCTGAAAAACTCCCTTGTCCTTGCCTGCAAAATATAATGTAGACACCACCATGCTTGAAAATATGAAGAGTGATACTCAGTGATGTGTTTGGTGGATTTGGTCCAAACATAACACTTTATATTCAGGACATTCATTTCTTTTGTCACATATTTTTTTGTCACAACCTGGAGTCAGACTAGAGATGGACACAATCGTATTATTCAATGTAAGTAGCATTTACATTGGGTGAGAGGTCAGTTATGTGACAGGTGTGTTTTACCTGAACTCACTAGTGTTATTGCCATGTAGTGGTTGAATCCAATTGGCATCCTATTCCTACAATAGTCTACTATGTCGACGCAGAGCCTGAGGCCCTGGTCAAAACTAGTGTAATTTGGGAAGCACCACTATCTGTTTGTTAATCATCTACCTGGGCTATAGCAGGACTTCTATACTATCAGGTGGACTTTGTAACCTCAAACGTCTCAAAGTATTGGCAGCGATATGTAACAGTTTGCAGTCCCGCAGAGGCGTTGTCGTCTATATGGACTTTGGCACCGGTAAGCCAACTTTTAATCATATTCTTATTCACCTACACTCAGTAATTTGTTATGAAAAAGTGTTATTTAAGCTATGCAGACAATACTCTAATTAACTTATTGACACAAGTATATAACATAATTGGAAGCTTAATTAGCTGTTATTTAACTATATGTGCAGAGTGCAGACCTTGATAGGCTTTCAGGTCAATAACGTATTTTACGGCTAGATGTGACTAGTTGAAAACAAGGTGATTGTCCTCTTTTTTCTCTAAGCGTAGACACAATGCATTCCAGCTCTCCCCTGGGGAGACCTTTCGTTGATAAGTTGGTGTCATTTCTCCTTCTCCTTCCTGCCCCGTCCTGCCATGGAGGAAAGTCCTGGTTCTTTCCTGTCGATGGAAGCCACTGGATCAACATGAAGGTGCCAATGTTTGTGTCTAGGGTTTCTGTTAATGATGGATTTTTAAGCCTTGAGACAATTGAGACATGGATTGTGTATGTTGTGCCATTCAGAGGGGAATGGGGTAAGGCAACAATATTTGAACAGGGTATGGTAGTAGATGCCAGGCCACTTGTTTGATGTGTCAAGAACTGCAACGTACTGTTACTTTAGTTACATTTGACCAAATCATTCCAGTTACATAGGTTTATATTATTATATATTATGTTGGCAGGGCTCGCATACAGGACTGGCCGCTGGCCGGGGAAGGTTATGGAAACTTTCAGGGCAGTCAGTCATCCATGTCAGTGGCCTGCTTGGAAAACATAACAAAAATTATATATATATTATACCAATACATACATCACACTACTCATTCAAGGGTTTTTCTTTATTTTTACTGTTTTCTACATTGTAGAATAATAGTGAAGACATCAAAACTATGAATAACATATGGAATCATGTAGTAACCAAAAAAGTGTCAACAAATAAAAATAGATTTTAGATTATTCCAAAGTGCCACAGCTTTGCTTGATAACAGCTTGCACACTCTTGGCATATAAAAATATTTTGGATTTGTTTAACGCACTTTTTTGGTTACTAATTACATTACCTGCATCTTGCTACAAATATCAAGTTATGAATAGTTTAATGTTTTTCTGTCAAAATGCTCTGAGTCAAATCAATCTGTTTTTATTTGCACAACAGTATAGGTGTAAAACATTCAAACTAAATTTGTAAATAGTATGAAGTAGTTTTCTGACCGGATACTTTTTTACTTTTACTTGATAGTTTCTTATTTATAGTACTTTAATAAGTACTTTTACTTAATTTTGGTTTTCAGTACTATGGCCACTCTGCCAGTGGGCATTTACCGTATGGTGTTCTGATTAATGATGTCTGTGTTCTGATTGATGATGTTCTGTGTTCTGATTGATGATGTTTTGATTGATGATGTTTCTGTGTTCTGATTGATGATGTTCTGATTGATTATGTTCTGTGTTCTGATTGATGATGTTTCTGATTTGATTATGTTCTGTGTTCTGATTGATGATGTTCTGGTGTTTCTGATTGATGATGTTCTGATTGATTATGTTCTGTGTTTTCTGATTGATGATGTTCTGTGTTCTGATTGATGATGTTCTGATTGATGATGTTCTGTGTTTCTGATGATGATGTTCTGATTGATGATGTTCTGTGTTCTGATTGATGATGTTCTGATTGTATGATGTTTCAGTGTTCTGATTATGATGATCTGATTGATTTGTTCAGGGTTCTGATTGATGATTTTCAAATGAACGATTCAACCATTTTAATCAGGCCACACCTCACCACAACCACCAAGTGGTTTCGGCCCTCCAGTACCGGAATGGAAGAACCCTGCATCTCAATGAGACTACTGTGTACAGTGGGGCAAAAACGTATTTAGTCAGCCCAATTGTGCAAGTTCTCACTTAAAAAGATGAGAGAGGCTGTAATTTTTATATAGGTACACTTCAACTATGACAGACAAAATGAGAAAGAAAATCCAGAAAACACATTGTAGGATTTTTAATGATTTATTTTCAAATTATGGTGGAAATAAGTATTGGTCAATAACAAAAGTTTCTTCATACTTTGTTATATACCCTTTGTTGGCAATGACAGAGGTCAACGTTTTCTGTAAGTCTTCACGAGGTCCATATATTCTAGCTAAACTGACAGATTTTGACGCAAATGTTTCTTTAGATTAATGCCTTTTAAAAGGCACATTGTTGACCGCTTCTACAACATGA
>NW_019942939.1:156001-159105 GCF_002910315.2 Salvelinus sp. IW2-2015
TTCATGTTACACATCATGTATGTAAAAAAAAATCTGAGTTTACGATTGCGTGTTACGTTCACTAGTTCCCAAAAACATCAGTGATTTGCATAGCCACATCATTCAACAGAATACTCATCATTAAATGTAGATGATAATACACAGTTATACACATGGAATTATAGAATACCCTCCTTAATGCAACCGCTGTGTCAGATTTTTAAAAAAACTTTACGGAAAAAGCAAACCATGAAGTCCGTGCCTGGTCGCTTACGTATGTAGTCGCGACATGCGTGTGCTCGGCGTTTATCAGGAACTTTAAGGAGGAAAGATGATAGCGGGTTTTTGGATCGTTCAGTTTTTTGGGAAAAGAGGCTTGCCCAGGGCCCCTGGCTTACCCTATGTCAAGGGTGATCGATCAACACGATTACTCTATAGAGTTTGCAACTCATGGCCTGCCATGCCAGTGAACTGGAAGCGAGCCGGCGTGCTCGCTCGTTTTCTGGAGGGAACCATCGCACGCTGAGGTTAAGGATGAGATTCCTCCCGGAGGTTTCCTTCCAGCGTGGCTCTTTGATTGCACTCGCCATCCCGCATAGACACGACGGGTAGATCTTTCGTCACCAGGAGCTCGTGAAAAGAGCTCGTGCGTTCGGTGTTTTCCCCTCGTCCGCATCTCAACCATCCTCATCCCACGCGGCTCAGAGAGCTGAGCCGCATGCAGCTGGGAGGTATTCCGCATCTTCGACTAAGGAGAGGGAACGGAGAATCAACCCAAAACCGCCCTTTGCCTCTATTGCGGTTCTGCTGGACATTTTGTCAGGTCATGTCCGAAAGGGCAGAGCTCATCAGTAAGGCGGTAGGCTACTTGGTGAGCGCTACTACTCAGGTCTCTCCCATTCAAATAGATCCTGTACTACCATTGTCGGTCCAATGCTACGCTGGACGCGGTTCGGCTGCTTCCTGCAGTGGCCTTGATAGACTCTGGGCTGAGGGGTTTGTTTTATGGACGAAGCATGGGCTCGGAAAACATGACATTCCTCTCAGACAGTTAGGGAAGCCCACGCCCATGTTCGCCTTAGATGGCTGAAGTCTTCCTCCCCAGATCAGATGGGTGGACACTACCTTAACGCCTCACAGTATCTGGTAACCAAACAGTGAGACCAATTTCCTTTTGATTTTATCGTTCACACTTTTAAACAACCTGTTTGTTTTGGGTCATCCCCTGGCTAGTATGTCATAATTTCCCTTTCTATTAATTGGTCCTAGTAATTCTATCGCTATCCTGAACGTTTTCTTGTCAATGTGAAGTTTTTAATGTCTGGCTATCGCCCTGTGTCTTTCTGTCCCGCTCTACTCCAGGAGGACCTGGTGATTTGAGGAGTGCCGAGGAACATTTATCATGATCTGCGCATGGGGGGTGGGGTCTTCAAGTCGGTCAGAGCCAGCTCCCTTCCTGCCCTCACCGGTCGTATGATTGTTGTATTGATCTCCCCTTCCGGGGACCACTCCCCTCGGGGTAGACTATACTCTCTGTTCGGCTCCCGAACGTAGGCTCTCGAGTAATTAATCTGTCTGTTTCCTCTGCCGACGCCGGTACCCGTGGTGCCTTTCTTCCTCTCCCGCCGGAGCGGGGTTTTTCTTTGTTAAGAAGAAGGACGGTAACTCCTGCGCCCCTTGCGTGGATTATCGAGGGCTGAATGACATAAACGGTTAAGAAATGCGTTATCCGCTTCCCCTTATGTAGTCAAGCCTCGAGATTTTGGCAGGGAGCCAGGTTTTTTTACTAAGTTGGACCTACGTAACGCTTAACCAATTTCGTTCGCATCAGAGAGGGGGACGAGTGGAAAACGGCGTTTACACTCCCGTTAGGGCATTTCGAATACCGGTTCTGCCGTTCGCCTCGTTGCTAATGCTCGCAGCTGTCCTTTCAGGCATTAGTTAATGAATGTAGCCTCTGATTTAATACCAGCCCCTTTGTGAGCTTACTAACGTCACCAATGTGTAGGTACTGATCGAGGAGCTCCATGCCAGAGGCCACACCATCACAGTGGTCAGACCCTCTACCAGCTGGTACATCACRGAGGAGTCACCTCTATACACCTCCATCACCATCAAGGAGYAAGAWTCCTTATACAGCTTCTTCGAGWSCTTCCTACAGAAGCACTTTAAGGTATATGTCTTCATAACGTAGCAACAGTACAGAAGAACCTGAAGGTATGTCTTCGTAATATCTTCGTAATGTAGCTACAGAATGAAGGTTTGATGTGTCTTTTTGATTGGTTGATCCATCCATCTAGGCAGCAAACCAGCCAATCAACCATCCAGCAGACATAATTTATTTTATTTTGTCAAAGAGGCATTCAATCTCTGTTAATGTCTTAATTCAGGCTCAGAGAGAGGGGGTATCAGCTCTGAAGTTCTTCCAACTAACCAAGGAGTTCCTCAGTATGATAGAAGAAGCCCACATCCTGGCCTGCGACACGCTGTCTCGCATGTTCGACGACAAGGAGCTGATGAAGAGTCTTCAGGACGCTCAGTATGACATGATGCTCACCGACCCTGCAATGGGTGGTGGGATGCTGATGGCCCACTACCTCAAACTGCCTGTGGTGCTCAACGCCCGTTGGATCACCAGTGGGGAGGGCCACTTTGCCATCGCCCCCTCTCCCATGTCCTACATCCCGGTCCCAGGGTCTGGATTCACTGACAAGATGACCTTCGTCCAACGGGTCCAAAACATGCTGTACTACAGCATCATCGTGTATCAACAGAGGTTCCTGATTGGGCCAAGTTATGACGCAATTTGCTCCAAGTACTTCGGAGGGGGCTGTGACATCKTCTCCATGATCCAGGAAGCTGACATCTGGCTGATGAGGTCTGACTTTGTGTTTGACTTCCCCCGTCCCACCATGCCCAACGTCGTCTACATGGGGGGGTTCCAGTGCAAGCCGGCCCAGCCCCTGCCTCCAGAGCTGGAGGAGTTTGTCCAGAGTGCCGGGGAACATGGGGTGYTCGTCATGTCTCTGGGGACTCTTGTCAATGCACTTCCTGTTGATATCACAGACCAGATCGCCAGTGTGTTCGCCAAGCTGCCTCAGAAGGTATCCTGATTGTTTTTGATT
>NW_019942939.1:163833-167230 GCF_002910315.2 Salvelinus sp. IW2-2015
TTTAGCATTTATATGTAAAGTTCCCAACAATGGTAAGTGATGTAAATGAGAGGTTATTTAAACAGAAATTATGTCTTCTATTAAGTGTGATCTGGAGGCACCTGGGGCAAATTCCTCCACTCTGGGCAACAAACCCTTCTTTGGTGACGTGGATGCCGCATGAAAGACCTCCTGGGTCACCCCAGACCAGAAGCCTTTGTGGCACACGGAGAACCAACGGACCAGGAGGCCATCTACTTACAGAGTTTAATGGCTGTGATAGGAGAAAACTGAGGAAGGATCAACAACATTGTAGTTACTCCACAATACGAACCTAAATGACAGAGTGAAAAGAAGGAAGTACAGAATACATTCCAAACCATGCATCCTGTTTGCAATYAGACTGATTACAAATGTATGGGGCAAATCCAATAAAACACATTACTGAGTATCACTCTCCATATTTTCAAGCATAGTGGTTGCTGCATCATGTTATGGGAATGCTMMTAATTGTTAAGGKCTGGAGAGATTTTCAGGATAGAAAATAAACGTAATYCAAACACACAGGCAAAATCCTACAGGAAAACCTGGATCCGTCTGCTTTCCACCAGACACTGGAAGACTATGGCGACAGCTAGACTTACTGGGCTCCGACACGTAACGGAAAAGACATTACTGACAAAATACTTTACAATTTACATTTAAAAACATTACCATGTAGTGTGTGTGTGCGCATCTATCAGTTCCACATACATGTCAGTACACACACACAACAAGTAGGTCACATGGGGGAGAGCAGTTGTGCAGTGAGGTGTTGCTTTATTTGTTTTTTGAAACCAGGTTCACTTACGCTATATAAGATGGAAGGTAGTTACATGCACTCACGGCTCTTTATAATACTGTACATTTCTTTCAATTTGTTCTGGACCTGGGGACTGTGAAAAGACCCCTGGTGGCATGTCTGGTGGGGTAAGTGTGAGTGTGTGTGAGTCATTGCTGTGTGTAAATTGAGTATGCAAACCATTTGGAATGTTTCTTATTAAAACACTAAATGAGAGAAACGAGAGAGACATGACTAGTATTAATATTAGACGTGCTGCTCTGTTCTGGGCCAGCTGCAGCTTTACTAAGTCTTCCTTTGCAGCACTTGACCATATGACTGGACAATAATCAAGATAGGATAAAACTAGAGCCTGCAGGACTTTTTTTATTTATTTTATTTCACCTTTATTTAACCAGGTAGGCAAGTTGAGAACAAGTTCTCATTTACAATTGAGACCTGGCCAAGATAAGCAAAGTACGTTCGACACATACAACCACACAGGAGTTAACACATGGAGTAAAACAAACATACAGTCATAATAACAGTAAAAAAAAATAAGTCCTTATATAATGTGAGCAAATAGGTGAGATAAGGGAGGTAAGGCAAAAAAAGGCATGGTGGCGACGTAAAATACAACTATAGGCAATTAAAACACTGAATTATTGTTTGCAGTGGAAATGGTGAAAGTAGAGATAGAAATATGGGTGTGGCAAAAGGAGCGAAAATAAATAAATACAGTAGGGGAAGAGGTAGTTGTTTGGGATAAATTATAGGATGGCTATGTACAAAGGTGCAGTAATCTGTGGGAGGCTGCTTCTGACACTGGTGTAAAGTAGTGAGGGAGATAAGTGTTTCCAGTTTAAGAATGTATTTTTGTAGTTTCGTTCCAGTCCATTGGCAGCAGTCGACTGGAGGAGAGGCGGCCAAAGGAGGAATTGGCATTGGGGGTGACCAGAGAGATATACCTGCTGGAGCGCGTGCTACGGGTGGGTGCTGTTATCGTGACCAGTGAGCTGAGATAAGGCGGAGATTTACCTAGCGAAGACTTATAGATGACCTGGAGCCAGTGYGCTTGGCGACGAGTATGAAGCGAGGGCCAGCCAACGAGAGCSTACAGGTCGCAGTGGTGGGRAGTATATGGGGCRRTGGTGACAAAARYGATGGCACTGTGATAGACCGCATCCAATTTATTGAGRAGGGTATTGGAGGCTACTTTGCAAATTACATCGCCGAAGTCGAGGATCGGTAGGATGGTCAGTTCTACGAGGGTATGTTTGGCAGCATGAGCGAAGGACGCCGCGTTGCGAAATAGGAAGCCAACCCTAGATTCAACCTTGGATTTGACCATATGACTGGACAATAATAGAGATAGGATAAAATTAGAGCCTGCATCACTTGACCATATGCCTGGACAATAATCAAGATTAAGATAAAACTAGAGCCTGCAGGACTTGCTTTTTGGAGTGTGGTGTCAACAAAGCAGAGCACCTCTTTAATACGGACAGACCTCTCCCCATCTTCACAACCACTGAATCTACTGGCCACCCATTCCAAACAGACGGCAACTCCTTGTAATTAAGGGTTTCAGTGACTTCAGTAGCTATGATTGCTGATGCGTATAGACAAAGGAGATGATTGTGGACTACAGGAAAAGGAGGACCGAGCACGCCCCCATTCTCATCGACAGGGCTGTAGTGGAGCAGGTTGAAAGCCTCAAGTTCCTTGGTTTTCACGTCACCAACAAACTAACATGGTCCAAGCATGGGGCGGCAGGGTAGCCTAGTGGTTAGAGTGTTGGGCTAGTAACTGAAAGGTTGCAAGTTCGAATCCCTAAGGTACAAATTTGTTCTTCTGCTCCTGAACAAGGCAGTTAACCCACTGTTCCTAGGCCGTCATTGAAAATAAGAATTTGTTGTTAACTGACTTGCCTAGTTAAATAAAGGTAAAATAAAAATTCCAAGACAGTCGTGAAGAGGGCACTACAAAACCTAGTGCTTAGAATAAGTGCTTAGACCATATGCTTAGACCATATTAGTTTGTTGGTGATGTGGACGCCAAGGAACCTGAATCCCTCAACTTACTCCACTACATCCCCGTTGATGAGAATGGGGGCGTGCTCGGTCCTCCTTTTCCTGTAGTCCACAATCATCTCCTTTGTCTTGAGCACATTGAGGGAGTGGTTGCTGTCCTTGCACCACACGGTCAGGTCTCTGACCTCCCTATAGGCTATCTCATCGTTGTCTGTGATCAGGCCTACCACTGTTGTGTCATCAGCAAACTTAATGATGGTGTTGGAGTCGAGCCTGGCCGTGCAGTCATGAGTGAACAGGGAGTACAGCAGGGGACTGAGCACGCACCCCTGAGGTTCACCCATGTTGAGGATCAGCGTGGCAGATGTGATGTTACCTACCCTTACAACTTGGGGGGGGGCGGCCTGTCAGGAAGTCCAGGATCCAGTTGCAGAGGGAGGTGTTTAATCCCAGGGTCTTTAGTTTTAGTGATGAGCTTTGAGGGCACTATGGTGTTGAATGCTGAGCTGTAGTCAATGAARATCATTCTCACATAGGTGTTCTTTTTGTTAGATCTGTTAGGGCA
>NW_019942939.1:167857-173266 GCF_002910315.2 Salvelinus sp. IW2-2015
CTACACTTTAGCCAGAGAAAATGTTGCCTGTAATTCATGGCTTCTGGTTGGGTATGTGCTTCTGTAGGCAAGTTAACTTCTTGTCAATTAGGGGGGCGCTGTTTTCACTTTGGAAAAAATCGTGCCCAAATTAAACGGCCTCGTACTCTGTTCTAGATCATACAATATGCATATTATTATTACTATTGATAGCCTGCATGTGCTTCTGTAGGCAAGTTAAGCAGACAAACCTGCAGTGCTTCTGTAGGCAAGTTAAGCAGACAAACCTTCATGTGCTTCTGTAGGCACGTTACGAAGACAACCGTCATGTGGCTTCTGTAGGCAAGTTATTCAGAAAGTATTCAAAACACCTTTCTTTTTTCCACATTTTGTCGTGTTACAAATTGGGATTCAAATGGGTTTAGTTGTCATTTTGGTCAACGATCAACACAAAATGCACTGTAATTTTCAAAGTGGAAGAAAAATTCTAACATTGTTATAAAAAATATAAAAAAGTTATGAAAGTAAATCTTGATTAGATACCGTAAGTATTCAACTATTCAAGGATTCAGCGCCCTGAGTCAATACATGTTAGGAATCATCTCTCACAGCGATTACAGCTGTGATTTGGATATGTCTCTAAGTGTTTTGCACACTTGGATTGTACAATATTTGCACATTATTCTTTTTTAAATCCTTCAAACTCTATCAAGTTGGTTGTTGATCATTGCTAGACAGCCATGTTCAAGTCTTGCCATAGATTTTAAAGCAGATTTAAGTCAAAACTGTAACTAGGCAACTCAGGAAAATGCAATGTCGTCTTGGTAAGCAACTCCAGTGTCTATTTGGCCATGTGATTTAGGTTATTGTCCTGCTGAAAGGTGTATTCATCTCCCAGTGTCTGGTGGAAAGCAGACTGAACCAGGTTTCTAGCTCCATTCCCTTTCTTTTAATCCTGAAAACTCCCTTGTCCTTGCCTGCAAAATATAATGTAGACACCACCATGCTTGAAAATATGAAGAGTGATACTCAGTGATGTGTTGGATTTGGTCCAAACATAACACTTTATATTCAGGACATTGATTTCTTTTGTCACATTTTTTTTGTCACAACCTGGAGTCAGACTAGAGATGGACACAATCGTATATGTTAATGATAAGTAGGCATTTACATTGGGTGAGAGGTCAGTTATGTGACAGGTGTGTTTTACCTGAACTCACTAGTGTTATTGACCATGTAGTGGTTGAATCCCAATTGGCATCCTATTCCCTACAATAGTCTACTATGTCGACCAGAGCCCTGAGGGCCCTGGTCAAAACTAGTGTAATTTGGGAGGCACCACTATCTGTTTGTAAATCATCTACCTGGGCTATAGCAGGACTTCTATACTATCAGGTGGACTTTGAACCCTCAAACGTTCAAAGTATTGCCAGCCGATATGTAACAGTTTGCAGTCCCCTGCAGAGCGTTGGTAGTGCTATATGGACTTTTTGCACCGGTAAGCCAACTCTTAATGCATATTCTTATTCACCTACACTCAAGTAGTTTGTTATGAAAGTGTTATTAAGCTGTGCAGACAATACACTCTAATTAACTTATTGACACAAGTATATAACATAATTGTGAAGCTTAATTAGCTGTTATTTAACTATATGTAGCATGAGTGCAAGACTTGATAGGCTTTCAGGTCAATAACGTATTTTACGMCTAGATGTGACTAGTTGAAAACAAGGGACTTGTCCTCTTTTTTTTCTCTAAGCGTAGACACAATGCATTCCAGCTCTCCCTGGGGAGACCTTTCGTTGATAAGTCTGGTGTCATTTCTCCTTCTCCTTCCTGCACCGTCCTGCCATGGAGGAAAAGTCCTGGTCTTTCCTGTCGATGGAAGCCACTGGATCAACATGAAGGTGCMCAATGTTGTGTCTAGGGTTCTGTTAATGATGGATTTTTAAGCCTTGAGACAATTGAGACATGGATTGTGTATGTGTGCCATTCAGAGGGGGAATGGGGTAAGGCAAAAATATTTGAACAGGGTAATGTTAGTAGATGCCAGGCACACTTGTTTGACGTGTGTCAAGAACTGCAACGTACTGTTTACTTAGTTACATTTACCAAATCATTCCAGTTACATAGGTTTATATTATTATATATTATGTTGCAGGGCTCGACATACAGGACTGGCCGCTGGCCGGGGGAGGTTATCGGAAACTTTCAGGGCAGTCAGTCATCCATGTCAGTGGCCTGCTTGGAAACATAACAAATATTTATATATATACTAACACACTCATACATCTACACACCTATCATCAGGTTTTTCTTTATTTTTACTGTTTTCTACATTGTAGAATAATAGTGAAGACATCAAAACTATGAAATAACACATATGGAATCATGTAGTAACCAAAAAGTGTCAAACAAATAAAAATAGATTTTAGATTATTCAAAGTAGCCACACTTTGCCTTGATAACAGCTTTGCACACTCTTGGCATATAAAATATTATTTGGTTTTGTTTAACATTTTTTGGTTACTACATTACATTACCTTGCATCTTGCTACAAATATCAAGTTATGAAAGTTTAATGTTTTTCTGTCAAAATGCTCTGAGTCAATCAATCTGTTTTTATTTGCACACAGTATAGGTGTAAAACATTTCCAAACTAAATTTGTAAATAGTACTGAAGTAGTTTTCTGCCGATACTTTTTTACTTTTACTTGAGTAGGTTCTTAGTTAAGTACTTTATAAGTACTTTTACTTAATTTTGGATTTTCAGTACTATGGCCACCTCTGCCAGTGGGCATTTACCGTATGGTGTTCTGATTAATGATGTTTCTGTGTTTCTGATTGATGATGTTCTGTGTTCTGATGTGATGTTCTGATTGATGATGTTCTGTGTTCTGATTGATGATGTTCTGATTGATTATGTTCTGTGTTCTGATGATGATGTTCTTGATTGATTATGTTCTGTGTTTGATTGATGATGTTCTGTGTTCTGATTGATGTGTTCTGATTGATTATGTCTGTGTTCTGATTGATGATGTTCTGTGTTCTGATTGATGATGTTCTGATTGATGATTTCTGTTTCTGATTGATGATGTTCTGATTGATGATGTTCTGTGTTCTGATTGATGATGTTCTGATTGATGATGTTCAGTGTTCTGATTGATGATGATCTGATTGATTATGTTCAGTGTTCTGATTGATGATTTCAAATGAACGATTTCAACCATTTTAATCAGGCCACACCTCAACAAACCACCAAAGTGGGTTTCGGCCCTCCAGTACCGGAATGGAAGAACCCTGCATCTCAATGAGACTACTGTGTACAGTGGGCAAAAAACGTATTTAGTCAGCCACCAATTGTGCAAGTTCTCCCACTTAAAAAGATGAGAGAGGCCTGTAATTTTTATCATAGGTACACTTCAACTATGACAGACAAAATGAGAAAGAAAATCCAGAAAATCACATTGTAGGATTTTTAATGATTTTATTTTCAAATTATGTGTGAAAATAAGATTTGGTCAATAACAAAAGTTTTCTCAATACTTTGTTATATACCCTTTGTTGGCAATGACAGAGGTCAAACGTTTTCTGTAAGTCTTCACGAGGTCATCATATTCTCTAGCTTAAACTGACAGATTTTGACGCAAATGTTTCTTAGATTAATGCCTTTTAAAAGGCACATTGTTGACCGCTCTCTACAACATGCCTCTGATTTAATACAGCCCCTTTGTGAGCTTACTAACGTCACCAATGTGTAGGTACTGATCGAGGAGCTCCATGCCAGAGGCCACACCATCACAGTGGTCAGACCTCTACCAGCTGGTACATCACCGAGGAGTCACCTCTATACACCTCCATCACCATCAAGAGGAAAGATTCCTTATACAGCTACATCGAAACTTTCCTACAGAATCAACTGAAGGTATGCCTTTGTAACGTGCCTACAGAAGAACCTGAAGGTATGTCTTCATAACGTTCCTACAGAAGAACATGAAGGTTTGATGTGTCTTTATGACTTGTTGATCCATCTATCCAGCCAGCAAACCAGCCAATCAACCACCAGCCAGACATAATTTTTTATCAAAGAGGCATTCAATCTCTGTTAATGCTTAATTCAGGCTCAGAGAGAGGGGATCTTTGCTGAAGTTCTTCCAACTAACCAAGGAGTTCCTCAGTATGATAGAAGAAGCCCACACCTTGGCTGCGAGATGCTGGCTCGCATGTTCGATGACAAGGAGTTGATGAAGAGTCTCCAGGACGCTCAGTATGACATGATGCTCACCGACCCTAACATCGCTGTAGGGCTGCTGATGGCCCACTACCTCAAACTGCCTGTGGTGCTCAACGCCCGTTGGATCACCAGTGGGGAGGGCCACTTTGCCATCGCCCCTCTCTCCTGTCCTACATCCCGTCCCAGGTCTGGATTCACTGACAAGATGACCTTCGTCCAACGGGTCCAAAACATGCTGCACTACAGCATCATCGTGTATCAGCAGAGGTTCGTAGTTGGGCCGATTATGATGCAATTTGCTCCAAGTACTTTGAAGAGGGCTGTGACATCATCTCCTTGATCAGGAAGCTGACATCTGGCTGATGAGGTCTGACTTTGTGTTTGACTTCCCCGTCCCACCATGCCCAACGTCGTCTACATGGGGGGGTTCCAGTGCAAGCCGGCCCAGCCCCTGCCTCCAGAGCTGGAGGAGTTTGTCCAGAGTGCCGGGGAACATGGGGTGGTCGTCATGTCTCTGGGGACTCTTGCAATGACTTCCTGTTGATATCACAGACCAGATCGCCAGTGTGTTCGCCAAGCTGCCTCAGAAGGTATCCTGATTGTTTTGATTTTAGCATTTATATGTAAAGTTCCCGCAATGTAAGTGATGTAAATGAGAGGTATTTAACTTTTACTGCCTCAGAAACCCGGATCCGGGAGCACCCCCCCCCCCCCCCACTGACTAGCATAGCTAGCATAGCGTCACAAGTAAATTGTAGCATTAAATATCATTAAATCACAAGTCCAAGACACCAGATGAAAGATACACTTCTTGTGAATCTAGCCACCATTTCTGATTTTTAAAATGTTTTACAGGGAAGACACAATATGTAAATCTATTAGCTAACCACTTTAGCAAAAGACACCATTTTTTTACTCCACTATTTTTCCACTCCATCATAGCTATCACCAATTCGACCAAATAAAGAAATAAATAGCCACTAACCAAGAAAAACCTCATCAGATGACAGTCTGATTATATTTATTGTATAGCATAGGTTTTGTTAGAAAAATGTGCATATTTCAGGTATAAATCATAGTTTGCCATTGCAGCCACCCATCACAAATCTCCCCAAAGCGACTAGAATTACTACAGAGAGCAACGTGTATACCAATTTACTCATCATAAAACATTTCATAAAAATAGACAAAGATAG
>NW_019942939.1:174011-177185 GCF_002910315.2 Salvelinus sp. IW2-2015
AAACTATGAAATAACACATATGAATCATGTAGTAACCAAAAAGTGTCAAACAAATAAAAATAGATTTTAGATTATTCAAAGTAGCCACACTTTGCCTTGATAACAGCTTTGCACACTCTTGGCATATAAAATATATTTTGGATTTTGTTTAACACTTTTTTGGTTACTACATTACATTACCTTGCATCTTGCTACAAATATCAAGTTATGAATAGTTTAATGTTTTTCTGTCAAAATGCTCTGAGTCAAATCAATCTGTTTTTATTTGCACACAGTATAGGTGTAAAACATTTCCAAACTAAATTTGTAAATAGTACTGAAGTAGTTTTCTGACGGATACTTTTTTACTTTACTTGAGTAGGTTCTTAGTTAAGTACTTTATAAGTACTTTTACTTAATTTTGGATTTTCAGTACTATGGCCACCTCTGCCAGTGGCATTTACCGTATGGTGTTCTGATTAATGATGTTCTGTGTTCTGATTGATGATGTTCTGTGTTCTGATTGATGATGTTCTGATTGATGATGTTCTGTGTTCTGATTGATGATGTTCTGAATTGATTATGTTCTGTGTTCTGATTGATGATGTTTCTGATTGATTATGTTCTGTGTTCTGATTGATGATGTTCTGTGTTCTGATTGATGATGTTCTGATTGATTATGTTCTGTGTTCTGATTGATATGTTCTGTGTTTCTGATTGATGATGTTCTGATTGATGATGTTCTGTGTTCTGATTGATGATGTTCTGATGATGATGTTCTGTGTTCTGATTGATGATGTCTGATTGATGATGTTCAGTGTTCTGATTGATGATGATCTGATTGATTATGTTCAGTGTTCTGATTGATGATTTCAAATGAACGATTCAACCATTTAATCAGGCCACACCTCACCACAACCACCAAAGTGGGTTTCGGCCCTCCAGTACCGGAATGGAAGAACCCTGCATCTCAATGGACTACTGTGTACAGTGGGCAAAAAACGTATTTAGTCAGCCACCAATTGTGCAAGTTCTCCCACTTAAAAAGATGAGAGAGGCCTGTAATTTTTATCATAGGTACACTTCAACTATGACAGACAAAATGAGAAAGGAAATCCAGAAAATCACATTGTAGGATTTTTAATGATTTTATTTGCAAATTATGGTGGAAAATAAGTATTTGGTCAATAACAAAAGTTTTCTCAATACCTTGTATATATCCCTTTGTTGGCAATGACAGAGGTCAAACGTTTTCTGTAAGTCTTCCGAGGTCATTCATATCTCTAGCTTAAACTGACAGATTTTGACGCAAATGTTTCTTAGATTAATGCCTTTTAAAAGGCACATTGTTGACCGCTCTCTACAACATGCCTCTGATTTAATARCAGCCCCTTTGTGAGCTTACTAACGTCACCAATGTGTAGGTACTGATCGAGGAGCTCCATGCCAGAGGCCACACCATCACAGTGGTCAGACCCTCTACCAGCTGGTACATCACRGAGGAGTCACCTCTATACACCTCCATCACCATCAAGGAGAAAGATTCCTTATACAGCTACATCGAAACTTTCCTACAGAATCAACTGAAGGTATGCCTTTGTAACGTGCCTACAGAAGAACCTGAAGGTATGTCTTCATAACGTTCCTACAGAAGAACATGAAGGTTTGATGTGTCTTTATGACTTGTTGATCCATCTATCCAGCCAGCAAACCAGCCAATCAACCATCCAGCCAGACATKATTTATTTTYTCAAAGAGGCATTCAATCTCTGTTAATGTCTTAATTCAGGCTCAGAGAGAGGGGGTATCTTTGCTGAAGTTCTTCCAACTAACCAAGGAGTTCCTCAGTATGATAGAAGAAGCCCACACCTTGGGCTGCGAGATGCTGGCTCGCATGTTCGATGACAAGGAGTTGATGAAGAGTCTCCAGGACGCTCAGTATGACATGATGCTCACCGACCCTAACATCGCTGTAGGGCTGCTGATGGCCCACTACCTCAAACTGCCTGTGGTGCTCAACGCCCGTTGGATCACCAGTGGGGAGGGCCACTTTGCCATCGCCCCCTCTCCCKTGTCKTACATCCCGYTCKCAGGGTCTGGATTCACTGACAAGATGACCTTCGTCCAACGGGTCCAAAACATGCTGCACTACAGCATCATCGTGTATCAGCAGAGGTTCGTAGTTGGGCCGATTTATGATGCAATTTGCTCCAAGTACTTTGAAGAGGGCTGTGACATCATCTCCTTGATCCAGGAAGCTGACATCTGGCTGATGAGGTCTGACTTTGTGTTTGACTTCCCCCGTCCCACCATGCCCAACGTCGTCTACATGGGGGGGTTCCAGTGCAAGCCGGCCCAGCCCCTGCCTCCAGAGCTGGAGGAGTTTGTCCAGAGTGCCGGGGAACATGGGGTGGTCGTCATGTCTCTGGGGACTCTTGTCAATGCACTTCCTGTTGATATCACAGACCAGATCGCCAGTGTGTTCGCCAAGCTGCCTCAGAAGGTATCCTGATTGTTTTTGATTGCATCCTAACTTGTGCTGTGAAAAATGTCCTGTCCTCTTCTTTTATTTGGTGGTGAGCTAACATAAATATATGTGGTGTTTTCTCTGTAAAACATTAAAAATCGGACATGTTGGCTGGATTCACAAGATGTTTATCTTCAAATCGCTGTATTGGACTTGTTATGTGTGAAAGTTAATATTTTTAAAAAAAAAGTAGATCTTTGAATTTCGTGCCGGTGTCATGCTGCAGCCATAACAGGTTAAACACCTGACCTGGGACCAGAGGCCAAAATTTCTGAAGATCTCACTCCCTGTCAGGAAAAGTGCTGTAGAATGAAGTTCTTTCCACTCAGAGACATAATTCCAACGGTTATAGAAACTAGAGATATGTTTTCTATCAATAATAACCAATAATATGCATATGTACAGACAGAATTGAGTACTAGGCAGTTTAATTGGCAAAGTCAAAAAAAAAAAAGTGCTAACAGCTCCCCTACAAAAGGTTAAACAGAAATTAATGTCTTCTATCTAAGGTGATCTGGAGGCACCGGGCAAGTTCCCCTCCACCTCTGGGCAACAACACCCTTCTGGTGGACTGGATGCCCCAGAAAGACCTCCTGGGTCACCCCCAGACCAGAGCCTTTGTGGCCCCATGGAGGAACCAACGGGATCCCAGAAGGCCATCTTACCAT
>NW_019942939.1:179561-183809 GCF_002910315.2 Salvelinus sp. IW2-2015
TGAATTATTAGCAATTTATATGTAAAGTTCCCTGCAATGTAAGTGATGTAAATGAGAGGTTATTTAACTTTTACTGCCTCAGAAACCCGGATCCGGAGCACCCCCCACCCCCCCCCACTGACTAGCATAGCTAGCATAGCGTCACAAGTAAATTGTAGCATCTAAATATCATTAAATCACAAGTCCAAGACACCAGATGAAAGATACACTTCTTGTGAATCTAGCCACCATTTCTGATTTTTAAAATGTTTTACAGGGAAGACACAATATGTAAATCTATTAGCTAACCAACGTTAGCAAAAGACACCATTTTTTTTACTCCACTATTTTTCCACTCCATCATAGCTATCACCATTCGACCAAATAAAGAAATAATAGCCACTAACCAAGAAAAACCTCATCAGATGACAGTCTGATAACATATTTTATTGTATAGCATAGGTTTTGTTAGAAAAATGTGCATATTTCAGGTATAAATCATAGTTTGCCATTGCAGCCACCATCACAAATCTCCCCAAAGCGACTAGATTACTACAGAGAGCAACGTGTATTACCAATTTACTCATCAAAAACTTTCATAAAAATAGACAAAGCATAGCAATGGAAAGACACAGATCTTGTGAATTCAGACAATATTTCAGATTTTCTAAGCGTTTTACAGCGAAACACAAATAAATCGTTATATTAGCATACCACATGTGCAAACGTTACCCCAGCATGAATTCAAGCAAAGGGAGCGATAACGTTATCATCACCAAATATATTAATTTTTTCACAACCTTCTCAGAATTCTTCCGATGACACTCCTGTAACATCATATTACAACATAAATATAGAGTTGTTCGAAAATGTGCATATTTAGCCACAAAAAACGTGGTTATAAATGAGAATAGTAGCAAAACTGGCCTGAAAATGTCGGGCCCATCTTTGAGAGTGATCTAGTCTAATCGATAACTAATCATAAACTTGACTAAAAAATACAGGGTTGACAGGAATCGAAAGACAAATTAGTTTAATGCAATCGCTGAATTACATTTCTAAAATTATCCTTACTGTGCAATACCGGGTCCGCCAACAGCGAAGCTACACAAAACAAAATGCGATATATGCGTTTAACATTTTTCAACAGAACAGCGATTATCATCATAAATAGTTCTTACTATGAGCTGTTCTCTCATCAGAATCTGGGCAATGTATCCTTTCTCGGTCTAATCGTCTTTTGGTCGAAAGATGTCCTCTTGTCCCGTCGAAATGGCCACTAACGTTCGTATGTACAGGAAAAGTGCCCAGCTCAGGAAGGACGTCACAAATAAATGCCTCAAAATCGACTAAACGGATATAAATTGCTATAAAACGGTTTAAATTAACTACCTTATGATGTTTTAACACCTATAACGAGTAAAACATGACCGGCGATATATTACTGGCTAAACCAAGGCTTGGAAAGAGGCCAGTCCGACGTCCATCGTGCGTCGAGCGCAGGTCCAAAAGAAAGCTCCTTCCGTCTTTGGGTTTTATCAGGCCCTGATTGCGCAATCGACTCATTCAAATTGTCACCAACTTACTGACATCTAGAGGAAGGCGTAGGCAGTGTTTGTATCCTCATAGCATTCACAGGGCATTAAACTTGTTATGGCGCAGGGGCATATTGAAACTGGAAATATGTGCCCATTTTCAAACGGCCTCTTACTCAATTTTTGCTCGTACAATATGCATATTATTATTACTATTGGATAGAAAACAGTCTCTAGTTTTTAAACCGTTTGATTATTTCTCTAAGTGGAACAGAACTCTTTTTACAGCCATTTCCTATCCGGAAGTGAGATTTCCAAAAGCGATGTCTCTCTCAAGAGCTTGTCTATAAAAGGGCATGTCACTTAGGACTGTAGAAACACATCATACGCCTTCCCCTGGGTGTCATGCGGAAGTGAGAGCAGAAATGACTTGATTATCTCGTCCTGGGATTGAACACAACCTCTTGGAGTGAGAGTTGCGCCTTTATTTTTTTTTTCTGGGCGCGAAGTAGGACCTGGACTCGGCTCCTGGAAAACCCTCGTTAAAGGTGAATATGATCTCGCGGCTTCGATTTTATTTGATACATGTCACAATATCATCCTAAAGTTATGTTTTTCAATATAGTTTAATTATATTATTGAAATTTATTCTGGATTTAGACGTGATGCGACGCAAGAATTTTGTTCAAGAAGGAGAGGTTAGCGCCGCACGGCCAGTGTGCTTGCTAATTCAAGAGGGAAATCGTTCGTTCTGGATCCAAATAAAGACGGTTCTGAACAAAGGACCCCTTGGAGAACATTCTGATGGAAGATCAACAAAGATAAGGACCCAATTTCGGATGCTTTTCATATATCTGTCGACTGTGCTATCGCTACCGTTTGACTAGAATCAATGCTTGCTGTGTGCTAGCTATTGTAGTAAGCTAATATAACGATATATTGTGTTTTCGCTGTAAAACACTTCAAAAATCGAAATATTGGCTGTATTCACAAGATCTTTGTCTTTCATTAGCTATCCACCATATATTCTTCTGAAATGTTTTATGATGTGTAATTAGTAGTTGACGTTGGTGTCTGTATTTTCTCTGGCTACTCCCGTGCGATTTCTGACTGTAGCTATGATGGTAGCAGTAATGTAAAACTGATTATAGCTAAAATATGCACATTTTTTTGAACAAAACATAGATTTATTGTGTAACATGTTATAGGACTGTCATCTGAGGTAGTTTTTTTCTAGGTTATTTAGGTTGGTTCTAGGTTAGTTAGGTTGGCTTGTGCATGCTACTTGCATCCTACTTGTGCTGTGAAAAATGTCTGTCCTCTTTTTTATTTGGTGGTGAGCTAACATAAATATAGTGGTGTTTTCTCTGTAAAACATTTAAAAAATCGGACATGTTGGCTGGATTGACAAGATGTTTATCTTTCAAATGCTGTATTGGACTTGTTAATGTGTGAAAGTTAACATATTTAAAAAAAAAATAGATTTTGAATTTCGTACTTCTGGATGTTCGTACCGGTGTCGGCTGCAGCCATAACAGGTTAAAAACTGACCTGGGACCAGAGGCCAAAATTTCTGAAATCTCACTCCCTGTCAGGAAAAGTGCTGTAGAATGAGTTCTGTTCCACTCAGAGACATAATTCCAACGGTTATAGAACTAGAGAGTGTTTTCTATCCAATAATAACTAATAATATGCATATTGTACGAGCAAGAATTGAGTGGCACCCCAGTGCTGGGGATACCCCTGTTCTTCGACCAGTATGACAATCTTCTGCGTCTGCAGGAGAGAGGCGCTGCTAAGATCCTGGAGCTGGCCATGTTCAACGGACCCAATTTCCAGCAGGCTCTGAACCAGGTGCTRACCCACGCCCCCTACAGGGAGAACATGCAGAGGCTGTCCCACCTGCACAGGGACCAGCCCATCAAGCCCATGGACAAGGCCGTCTTCTGGTTGGAGTTTGTGATGCGACACAAGGGGGCGTCTCACCTCCGRACGTCGGCCAACAGGATGKCRTGGTACTCTTACCACTCTGTGGACGTGCTGCTACTGCTGCTGGCTGCCGGSGGAGGAGTCTTGCTCTCTGCTMGGCTCCTGATCAGGATCCTCTGGAGAACCTGCCGGAAGAACAGGAACAAAACCAAACAGCACTGACACCAGTAGCAGAATGGAATTACTGGAAACCAAGACTGTTCACAAGGCAGACCTAGTTATAGCTAAATATATTGCGTACGGGACAGTTCTACCATTTTGCCTAAACTTAATGTAGTTCTCCATACAACCACAGTGCCTTCGAAAAGTATTCACCCTGACTTGTTCAACATGTCGATGTGTTACAGCCTGAACTTTAAATTGATTTAAAAAAATGTTTAAGCTGAAATGTCTTGAGTCAATAATTTTTCAACCACTTTGTTATGGCAAGCCTAAATATGTTCATGAGTAAAAATGTGCTTAACAAGTCACATAAGTTGAATGGACTCACCCACATGATTTCTTTATGACTGCCTTATCTCTGTATGTTATGATTTGTATGAATGACTAAATGATGTATACATTTAACGTAGAACTATAACTAACAGAATTGTACCCTGTCTCTGTATAATGATAAATAATGTTTGTCCATAAGAAAGACGGACTGTTAGCAGGCAAGGAACTGTGGCAGACAACTTGATAACAGGGAAGGAAGTCTCCCCACCCAGGGAGGGGAGAAACCTTGGGCTTGTAGTAGATTGTATAA
>NW_019942939.1:190879-192128 GCF_002910315.2 Salvelinus sp. IW2-2015
AGTCACTTTTCAAAAGTTGCTAAAAGTTCCCAATACATTTTTAAAAGTAGCTAAATTTGTCAGGGTAGTATGAAAAGATGCTAAATCTAGCAACAAAATTGCTAGGTGGGATTCACTGGTTGGTGGCGCTCACTGGGCTATATTTGGCTGTAAGAGAGAGAGGTCTGAATAGTTGAATCGTGAAAGTTTGGTGATAGTTTCCGGTTATTGATTTTGTTTTGATTGTTTAGGTAAAACCAGTGCAATTGAACAGGAAGTTAATGTATACTAACATTATAATCTGTTTCCATTCCGTGGAACCATGACAGGTCCGCAAAGTGGATTACAGGTTGAGTTAATTTTGTTTAATCACAGTTGTGGGTGTCTAATGGCAGGATATTCCTATTAAGCATTTTGGGAGACTGTTTTGAAGACAGATTGAATGGGATTTAATGTTACAAAGCAAGCCTGGAGCGCACGTTCAATTAAGCATAATGAACCATTGAGGAAATGTAAAACTAATGATTGGAGGGAGTACAATGGAATTAGAATACTGACAAAGTGGTTTTTCTTCAATTTGTCTAATATAGTATGGAACACGACTGTAAAAGGGTGGCATAACCTTTGACCTCTATCATGGCTTTCCCTTGTGGTCTGATCAGCCTCATGGGAGGGCCATTTGGATAATGAATTTGAGGTCATTTATGATTTTAAGGTAAATTGAGTAATTGATAATTATGAATGAGTTTATAGTACTTTGACATAGTTGTAATTTTAACCAATGAGAAGAAAGAAAATGCATAGCCTTGGATTAATGGTAGACTTATGTTAAGTATTTAGAACCTAATCCAGGCCAACAGGACAGGGGTATATGACATCTGTGGTGATTCAGGAGTATTGATAGGATCGAGATAACCTTAAATCAACCTATGTAAGTTCTTTAGAGATTGCCATCATATACATGTTTTTTCTAAAATCCATGAGTTCAGATAATSCCAAACAGTGAGACACTTAGTCAATAGTTGGTAACGACCCATATTTGATACTGACTGCTATGAGAAAGAGCGAAAGACAGATAGGAGGAAGGGCAGACGGAGGAGCCCTCCCCGCACTGCTGAGACCTTGAAGTTTTGAGAGCAGAGAGGAGAAAGTGGAAAAGGGGGGCCAGAAAATGAGCAAGATAGGAGTGACACAGAATGATAACAGTTACCGAGTGGAGACAAAAGGGGTTTCAGGAACACGGAAACATTGCCCAGAAATTATTCGGCAC
>NW_019942939.1:197104-199860 GCF_002910315.2 Salvelinus sp. IW2-2015
TAAAAAAACAACAGGTCTGGGACAGGTGGCGGTTCCATAACCGCAGGCAGAACAGCTGAAACTGGAATAGCAGCAAGGCCAGGCGGACTGGGGACAGCAAGGAGTCACCACGGGCGGCAGTCCGACGCAGGTCCTAGGGCCCAGGTCCTCCGAGAGAAAGAAAGAGAGAAGGAGAAAATTAGAGAGAGCCAAGATTTTCAAAATGTTCATAAATGACAAGCATGGTCAAATAATAATCAGGAATAAATCTCAGTTGGCTTTTCATAGCCGATCATTAAGAGTTGAAAACAGCAGGTCTGGACAGGTAGGGGTTCCATAACCGCAGGCAGAACAGTTGAAACTGGAATAGCAGCAAGGCCAGGCGGACTGGGGACAGCAAGGAGTCACCACGGCCGGTAGTCCCGACGTATGGTCCTAGGGCTCAGGTCCTCCGAGAGAAAGAAAGAGAGAAGGAGAAAATAGAGAGCGCCAAGATTTTCTAAATGTTCATAAATGACAAGCATGGTCAAATAATAATCAGGAATAAATCTCAGTTGGCTTTTCATAGCCGATCATTAAGAGTTGAAAACAGCAGGTCTGGGACAGGTAGGGGTTCCGTAACCGCAGGCAGAACAGTTGAAACTGGAATAGCAGCAAGGCCAGGCGGACTGGGGACAGCAAGGTGTCATCATGCCCGGTAGTCCTGACATATGGTCCTAGGGCTCAGGTTCTCAGAGAGAAAGAGAGAACGAGAGAATTAGAGAGAGCATACTTAAATTCACACAGGACACTGGATAAGACAGGAGAAGTACTCCAGGTAACCAACTGACCCTAGCCCCCCGACACATAAACTACTGCAGCATAAATACTGGAGGCTGAGACAGGAGCGGTCAGGAGACACTGTGGCCCCATCCGAAGAAACCCCGGACAGGGCCAAACAGGAAGGATATAACCCCACCCACTTTGCCAAAGCACAGCCCCCGCACCACTAGAGGGAAATCCTCAACCACCAACATTACAATCCTGAGACAAGGCCGAGTATAACCCACAAAGGTCTCCACCACAGCACAAGCCAAGGGGGGGCGCCAACCCAGACAGGAAGATCACGTCAGTAACTCAACCCACTCAAGTGACGCACCCCTCCTAGGGACGGCATGAAAGGACACCAGCAAGCAGTGACTCAGCCCCTGTAACAGGGTTAGAGGCAGAGGATCCCAGTGGAGAGAGGGGAACCGGCCTGGCAGAGACAGCAAGGCGGTTCGTTGCTCCAGAGCCTTTCCGTTCACCTTCACACTCCTGGGCCAGACTACACTCAATCATATGACCTACTGAAGAGATAACAAAGCATCCTTCACTCATGCTGCTAAACATACCCCCGTAAAACTGCTGCCAAACATACCCCCGCCATCCTGGCGATGTCATCTACAAAATAGCTTCCAATACTCTACTCAGCAAATTGGATGCAGTCTATCACAGTGCCATCCGTTTTGTCACCAAAGCCCCATGTATTACCCACCATTGCGACCTGTATGCTCTCGTTGGCTGGCCCTCGCTTCATTTTCGACTCCAAACCCACTGGCTCTAGCGTCATCGGGCACCATAGCAGCACCCACCCATAGAACGCGCTCACTGGTCACCATAGCAGCACCCACCCATAGAACGCGCTCCAGCAGGTATATTTCACTGGTCATCCCCAAAGCCAACTCCTCCTTTGGCCGCCTTTCCTTCTCTGCTGCCAATGARTGGAACGAATTGCAAAAATCACTGAAGCTGGYGTCTTATATCTCCCTCACTAACTTTAAGCATCAGCTGTCTGAGCAGCRTACCGATCACTGTACACAGCCCATCTATAAATAGCCCACCCAACTACCTCTTCCCAATGTTATTAATTATTTTGTTGCTCCTTTCCACCCCAGTATCTCTACTTGCACGTTCATCTTCTGCACATCTATCACTCCTGTGTTTAATTGCTAAATTGTAATTTTTTCACCACTATGGCCTTTTTCTTTTTATTGCCTTACCTCCCTAATCTTAATACATTTTCACACACTGTATACAGTCGTGGCCAAACTTTTGAGAATGACARAAATATACATTTTCACAAAGTCTGCTGACTCAGTTTGTATGATGGAAATTTGCATATACTCCAGAATGTTATGAAGAGTGATTTGCCATGCAAATTAACTGAATCCAAAAAAAAACATTTCCACTGCATTTCATTTGATTTGATTTGACATCATATGTCAGTGATTCTCTRGTTAACACAGGTGTGAGTGTTGACGAGGACAAAGCTGGAGATCACTCTTTCATGCTGATTAAGTTCGAATAACAGACTGGAAGCTTCAAAAGGAGTGTGGTGGTTGGAATCATTGTTCTTCCTCTGTCATCCATGGTTACCTGCAAGGAAACACGTGCTGTCATCATTGCTTTGCACAAAAAGGGCTTCACAGGCAACGATTTTGCTGCCAGTAAGATTGCACCTAAATCAACCATTTATCGGATCATTAACAACTTCAAGGAGAGCGGTTCAATTGTTGTGAAGAAGGCTTCAGGGCGACCAAGAAAGTCCAGCAAGCGCCAAGACTGTCTCCTAAAGTTGATTCAGCTGCGGGATCGMGGCACCACCAGTACAGAGCTTGCTCAGGAATGGCAGCAGGCAGGTGTGAATCTGCACGCACTGTGAGGCGAAGACTTTTGGAGGATGGCCTGGTGTCAAGAAGGGCAGCAAAGAAGCCACTTCTCTCCAGAAAAAACATCAGGGACAGACTGATATTCTG
>NW_019942939.1:202848-207465 GCF_002910315.2 Salvelinus sp. IW2-2015
TTTTTATGTAACTCTGCTCGGCATCCGACCTGGTGCCAAGCTTCCTGCCATCCAGGACCTACATACTAGGCCGTGTCAGTGGAAGGCCCCAAAAATGGTTTGTCTATGGAGTGTGTACCGAATCCACTCACTTGAAGGGGTGTCCACATACTTTTTATAATATATATAGTGTATATTACATATCTGCCTCGTACCATTGACTTGGTACTGGTACCATTTGTATATTGCCAAGTTATCGTTACTCATGTGCATTTTGTGTGTGTGTGTGTGCTGTGTTCAGTATGATGACAGTATCTTTCTGTGAGCAGGTTCGTACAGGAGGTAAATTCTAGGCTTCGAACAGTGTTCTCAACTACTCTCCCCCCCGTTCTCTCCTCTCCTTCCTTCAGCTGACATAAAGGGGCTGTTGAAAGGAAAAACAATCACTCAGGACAGATGGATGATGTTTTGATAAAAGAAACAATGGAAGGATACTCCCCTTCCTGCACCTAGGTCAAGGCTCTTTTAACTCTCCTTCTCTGCTCTCTCCTTCAGGCATAATGTTATCTCTGTCTCTCCTTCAGGCATAAGTTATCTCTGCTCTCCTTCAGGCATAATGTCATCTCTGTCTCTCCTCAGCATAATGTCATCTCTGTCTCTCCTTCAGGCATAATGTTATCTCTGTCTCTCCTTCAGGCATAATGTTATCTCTGTCTCTCCTTCAGGCATAATGTTATCTCTGTCTCTCCTTCAGGCATAATGTTATCTCTTGTCTCCTTCCATTCAGGCATAATGTTATCTCTGTCTCTCCTTCAGGCAATGTATCTCTTCTCTCCTTCAGGCATAAGTTATCTCTGTCTCTCCTTCAGGCATAATGTATATCCGTCTCTCTTCAGGCATAATGTATATCCGTCTCTCCTTCAGGCATAATGTTATCTCTGTCTCTCCTTCAGGCATAATGTTACTCTGTCTCTCCTTCAGGCATAATTTTATCTCTGTCTCTCCTTCAGGCATAATGTTATCTCTGTCTCTCCTTCAGCATACTGTTATCTCTGTCTCTCCTTCAGGCATAATGTTATCTCTGTCTCTCCTTCAGGCATAATGTTATCTCTGTCTCTCCTTCAGGCATAATGGTATCTCTGTCTCTCCTTCAGGCATAATGGTATCTCTCTCTCCTTTAGCATAATGTCACTCTGTCTCTCCTTTAGGCATAATGTCATCTCTGTCTCTCCTTTAGGCATAATGTCATCTCTGTCTCTCCTCAGGCATAATGTCATCTCTGGCTCTCCTTCAGCATAAGTTATCTCGTCTCTCCTTCAGGCATAATGCTATCTCTGTCTCTCCTTCAGGCCTAATGTCATCTCTGTCTCTCCTTCAGCATAATGTCATCTCGTCTCTCCTTCAGGCATAATGTCATCTCTGTCTCTCCTTCAGCATAATGGTATCTCTGTCTCTCCTTCAGCGATAATGTTTCTCTGTCTCTCCTTCAGGCATAATGTTTTCTCTGTCTCTCCTTCAGGTATATTCCCTCTCTTTCCATCGCTTTCTCTCTCTCTCCCACCCACCCGCTCTGTCTCTCCTTCAGGCATAATGTTATCTCTGTCTCTCCTTCAGGTATAATGTTATCTCTGTGCTCTCCTTCAGGGATAATTCCCTCTCTTTCCATCACTTCTCTCTCTCTCTCTCTCCCACCCACCCGCTCTGTCTCCCTTCAGGCATAATGTTATCTCTGCTCTCTCTCTCTCTTTTGTACTTTTCTACTGTGATGGAAACACTCTCAGGGTTGTACTGATATTGGCACAAAGTCATCAGATTTTCTGTTGATCCCCCCAATTGAAACATGTTTTTACAGAAGCTGATGCAAAGAAATGTTGGTAACACTTCACATAGAAAGAGAGAGAGACAGAGGGAGGGAGAGATTAAAAGAGCCTCTCTCTTGCCCTAGGTGAATGTGCAGGAAAGGGAGCAGCCTCACACAAGCCTAAGATCACCATGTGCAATGCCAAGTGTCAGCTGGAACGGTGTAAAGCTCACCGCCATTGGACTCTGGAGCAGTGGAAACACGTTCTCTGGAGTAATGAATCACGCTTCACCATCTGGCAGTCCGACAGATGAATCTGTGTTTGGCGGATGCCAGGAGAACATTACCTGCCCCAATGCATAGTGCCAACTGTGAAGTTTGGTGGAGGAGGAATAATTGTCTGGGAATGTTTTTCATGGTTCAGGCCCCTTAGTTCCAGTGAAGGGAAATCTTAACGCTACAGCAAACAATGACATTCTYGATGATTCTATGCTTCCATGTTTGTGGAATAGTTCAGGCAAGGCCCTTTCCTGTTTCAGCATGACAATGCCCCCATGCACAAAGCGAGGTCWATACAGAATTGGTTTGTCGATATTGTTGTGGAAGAACTTGAATGGCACAGAGTCCTGACCTCAACCCCATCGAARACCTTTGGGATGAWTTGGAACACCGACTGCTAGCCAGGCCTAATCGCCCAACATCAGTSCRCGACCTCACTAATGCTCTTGTGACTGAATGGAAGCAAGTCCCCGCAGTAATGTTCCAACATCTAGTGGAAAGCCTTCCCAGAAGAGTGGAGGCTGTTATAGCAGCAAAGGGGGGACAACTCCATATTAATGCCCATGATGTTGGAATGAGACGTTCGCATTGAACTTTTTCATGTAGTGTATATACTAAACAAAAATATAAACACAACATGTAAAGTGTTGGTCCCATGTTCATGAGCTGAAATAAAAATCCCTGATATTTTCTGTAGGCACAAAAAGCTTATTTCTCTCAAATGTGTGCACACATTTGTTTACATCCCTGTTAGTGAGCATTCCCTTGCCAAGATAATCATTCCACCTGACAGTGTGCATTCCAAGAAAGCGATGGAACAGCATGATCATTACACAGGTGCACCTTGTGCTGGGACAAAAACCACTCGAAAATGTGCAGTTATATCACACAACGTCACTTTTGAGTGTGCAATTGGCATGCTGACTGCTAGGAATGCCACCCAGAGCTGTTCCAGATAATTGAACGTTAATTTCTCTACCATAAGCCGCCTCCAACTCGTTTTACAAATTTGGCAGTACGACCAACCCGATCTCACAACCACAGACCACGTGAACCACGCACAGTCCAGAGACCTCCCACATCAGCATCTTCACCGCCGGATTGTCTGAGACCAGCCTCCCCTGACAGTTTAGAAACTGTGGCTTGCAAAATCGAATAATTCTGCACAAACTGTCAGAAACCGCTCGCAGAAGCAGCTCATCTGTTGTTCGTCGTCCTCACCAGTATCTACCAACTGCTGATTCGGCAACCGACTTTTAGTGGGAAAATGCTCACCTCGATGCCCACTTTGCACTCTGGAGAAAGTCTGCTCTTCATGGGAGAATCCCAGGTTTCAAGCTACTGGCAGAGAGTCAAAAAGCGCTGGTGTGGCTGAACACAGTTTGCTGATGTCAGTGTAGTACCAGAGAGCCCATGTGGGGCTCGTGTACGTTTTATGGCAGCATAAGCTACGGACAACGAACATAGCATTTTATTATGCAATCTTGAATACCGAAACAAGATCCTAAGCCCCACTGTACGTCGCCATTCATCCGCGCCATCCACCTCATGTTTCAGCATTGAAATGCACGGACCCATGTCGCAAGGATCTGTACACAAATCCTGGAAGCTGAAAATGTCCCAGTTCTTCCATGGCCTGAATACTCACCAGACATGTCACCCATTGAGCATGTTCGGGATGCTCTGGATATACGTATACGACAGCGTGTTCCAGTTCCCACCAATATCCAGCAACTTCACACAGCCATTGAAGAGGAGTGGGACAACATTCCACAGGCCACAATCAACAGCCTGATCAGCTCTATGTGAAGGAGATGTGTCGTGCTGCATGAGGCAAAATGGTGGTCACACCAGATACTGACTGGTTTTCTGATCCACACCCCTACCTTTGTTTAAGGTATCTGTGACCAACAAATGCACATCTGTATTCCCAGTCATGTGAAATCCATAGATTAGGGCATAATTTATTTATTTTATTATTATTTATTATTTATTTCAATTGACTGATTTCCTCATATGAAATGTAACTCTTTGAAATTGTTTCATGTTACATTTATATTTTTTGTTCAGTATAAATAATCAGTACTTGCTAAGCTAGCAACAACAATATATTATATTTACACATTTACAAGAGTTCTCTGGCTAGGCAAACTCACATCGTCATGGCAACCATGGAACTCAGGATGACAACATAATGTCACTGTATGCAGTGAAGGAAATATAACCTTTATGTGTTTACCTCAGCTATATACGTTCTCAGCTGAAAACTGAATTACAGTGTACAGACACAAAGGAAAGGAAGCAGTTTGGGACTGGAGTAGAAGGAGCATAGATGGTCTCTGAGCGGAGGGAGGATCGCGGTAGCAGACGGCTAATTCCCGCTCAGTCAGTCGCACGTCTGTCAGCCAAACACGGACCGGTCCGGAGCATCAACCAATGCATCTCACCATCCCTGACATCCTGCCTGCTTCTCCGCCTGCTTCTCTGCCTGCTTCTCTGCCTGCTTCTCTCAATCGTCACTTGACTTAGTAGATGTAGCCATTCCTCCAACAACTTGG
>NW_019942939.1:207490-221494 GCF_002910315.2 Salvelinus sp. IW2-2015
TATACGATAAGAATTTCAATACGTTTTTTCTACCGGCTGGCCATGCGTTTCCACCTGCTTACCCCTACCGCCAATCGAACAGCTCTGATCCCTCCAGCAACTTGCCCACGCTCCGCCCCATTTCTCCTTCACCCAAAACCAGACAGCTGACTGTTCTGAAAGAGCTGCACAATCTGGACCACCTACAAATCAGCTGGGCTAGACAATCTGGACCCTCTCTTTTCTAAATCATCCGCTGCAGTTGTTGCAACCCTATTACAGCCTGTTCAATCTCCTTTCACATCGGTCTGAGATCCTAAAAGATGGAAAGCTGCCGTGGGTCATCCCCTCTTCAAAGAAGAGACCGCAAACTGTGTTACAGACCTATATCTATCCTGCCCTGCCTTTCTTAAAGTCCTTCGGAAACCAAGTTAACAAACAGATCAACTGACCATTCGAATCCACCGACCTTCTCTGTTATGCAATCTGGTTTCCGAGCGGTCCATGGGTGCACATCCACCAACGTTCAGGTCCCTAAACGCATATCATCAACCGCATCGGATAAAAGACAATACTGGGTGGCCAGCGTCTTCATCGACCCTGGCCAAGGCTTTCGACTCTTGTCAATTACCAACATTCTTATCGGCCAGAACTCAACAGCCTTGTTTCCTCAATGACCTGCCTCTCCTGGTTCACCAACTACTTCTCACGACATGAGCTCAGTGTGTCAAAATTGGAGGGCCATTATTCCATGGGGTGCACAGGTTTGAATCTCGGCTACTGCTCTTCTCTGTATAACATCAATTAGTCGCTCTGCTGCTGTGATTCTCTGATCCACCTCTACGCAGACGACACCAATTCTGTATACATCTGGCCCCTTTATTGGACACTGTGTAACAAACTTCCAGACGAGCTTTCAATGCCATCAACACTCCTTCTGTGTCGTCCAACTGCTTTAAAACAATAAAACTAACTGCTCCTTCAACCGATCGCTGGCAGCACCCGCCAACCGCCGCCTGCCCTTGCATCACTACTTAGACGACCGCTGACTTTCAGTCATGTTGGCAACTACACATACCTAGGTGTTCTGGTCTAGATGACCGTAAACTCTCCTTCCAGACTCGCATTAAGCAACTCTAATCCAAAATACATTTTAGAATCCGGTTCCTAATTTCTCAACTAAAGCATCCTTACTCAATGCTGCTAAACATACCCCCGTAAACTCTGCCAAACCAATACCCCGCATCCTGGCGATGTCATCTTACAAATAGCCTCCAATACTCTACTCAGCAAATTGGATGCAGTCTATCAAACAGTGTCCCATCCGTTTTGTCACCAAAGCCCCATATACTACCCACCACTGCGACTGGTGTGCTCGTTGGTTGACCCTCCGGCTTCATTTTCGACAAACGCCCAATCCCACCTGCCAGGTCATCTATAAGTCTTTGCAAGGGTACAGCCCCACCTTAATCTCAGCTCACTGGTCCCAAATAGCAGCACCCACCATAGAACGCGCTCCAGCAGGTATATTTACTGGTCATCCCCAAAGCAACTCTCCTTTGGCCGCCTTTCCTTCTTCTGCTGCAATGAACTGGAACGAATGCAACATCACCTGAGCTGGAGTCTTATATCTCCCTCCACTAACTTTAAAGCATCAGCTGTCCTGAGCAGCTTACCGATTCACTGTACACAGCCCATCTGATAAATAGCCCCAACTACCTCTTCCCCAATGTTATTAATTAATTTTCGTTGCTCGTTTCCACCCCAGTATCTCTACTTGACGTTCATCTGCCTTGCACATCTATCACTCCTGTGTTTTAATGCTAAAATTTAATTTTTTTAACCACATGGCCTTTTTCTTTTTATTGCCTTACCTCCCTAATCTTAATACATTTTCACACACTGATACATCGTGGCCAAACTTTTGAGAATGAACACAAATATACATTTTCACAAGTATGCTACTCAAGTTGTGTATGATGGAAATGTGCATATACTCCAGAATGTTATGAAGAAGTGATTTGCACAATTAATGAATCCAAAAAAAAACATTTCCACTGCATTTCATTTGATTTGATTTGACATCATATGTCAGTGATTCTCTCGTTAACACAGGTTGTGAGTGTTTGGACGAGGACAAAGCTGAGATCACTCTTTCAATGCTGATCTAAGTTCGAACTAACAGACTGAAGCTTCAAAAAGGAGGTGGGTGGTTGAATCATTGTTTCTTCCTCTGTCATCCATGGTTACCTGCAAAGGAAACACGTGCTGTCAATCATTGCTTTGCACCAAAAAGGGCTTCACAGGCACGATTTTTGCTGCCAGTAGATTGCAACCTAAATCAACCATTTATCGGGATCATAACAACTTCAAGAGAGCGTCAATTGTTGTGGAAGAAGGCTTCAGGGCGCCCAAGAAGTTCCAGCCAAAGCGCCAAGACGTCTCCTAAAGTTGAATTCAGCTGCGGGATCGGGCACCACCAGTACAGGCTGCTCAGGAATGGCAGCAAGGCAGGTGTGATATGCCATCTGCACGCAACTGTTGAGGCGAAGACTTTTGGAGGATGGCCTTGGTGTCAAGAATGGCCAGCAAAGGAAGCCACTTCTCTCCAGAAAAAACAATCAGGCGACAGACTTGATATTCTGCAAAAAAGGTACAGGGATTGACTGCTGAGGACTGGGGGTAAAGTCATTTTCTCTGATGATCCCCTTTCCGAATTACTTTGGGGCATCCGGAAAAAAGCTTGTCCGGAGAAGAAACAAGGTGAGCGCTACATCAGTCCTGTGGTCATGCCAACAGTAAAGCATCCTGAGACCATTCATGTGTGGGGTTGCCTTCTCCAGCCAAAGGGAGTGGGCTCAACTCACAATTTTTGGAGCGACGTTCAATTAAGCATTAATGAACCATGATAATCTAATATAAAAAAATATATCTAAAGACACTTTGGAAGCAGCAAACTTTTTGGGAAATTCTAATTGTGTCATTCTCAACCTTGGGCCACGACGTGTTAGATTTTTCAAATTGTGTTTATTGACTGTATGTTTGTTTAAATGTGTAACTCTGGCTCGGCATCCGACCTTGGTGCCAAGCTTCCTGCCATCCAGACCTCATATCTAGGCCGTGTCCAGTGGAAGGCCCCAAAAATGTTTGTCTATGGAGTGTGTACCGAATCACTCACTTGAAGGGTGTCCCACATACTTTTTATATATATATAGTGTATATGTACATATCTGCCTCGTACCATTGGACTTGGTACTGGTTACCATTTGTAATTGCCAAGTTATCGTTACTCATTGTGCATTGTGTGTGTGTGTGTGTGTGTGTTCCAGTATGATGACAGTATCTTCTGGGAGCAAGGTTCGTACAGGAGGTAAATCTAGGGCTTCCGAACAGTGTTCTCAAATACTCTCCCCCCCGTCTCTTCCTCTCCTTCTCCTTCAGCGACATAAAGGGCTGTTGAAAAGCGAAAAAAAACAATCACTCAGGGACAGATGGGATTGATGTTTGGGATAAAAAGAAAACAATGGAAGGATACTCCCCTTCCTTGGCAGCCTAGGTCAAAGGCTCTTTTTAACTCTCTGTCCTCCTCCATAGTTTCTCTCCTCTCAGGCATAATTTCTCCCTAGGATGTATCTCTGTCTCTCCTAGCTAATGTCCATCTCTGTCTCTCTCTTCAGGCAAATAGTCATCTCTGTTTCCTTTCAGGCATAATGTTATCCTCTGTCTCTTCCTCAGGATAAAAATGTTATCTCTGTCTCTCCTTCAGGCATAATGTTATCTCTGTCTGCTCCTTCGAGCATAATGTTATCTCTGTCTCTCTTCAGGCATAGTGTTATCTCTGTCTCTCCTTCAGGCATAATGTTATCCTCTGTTCTCCCTGTCAGGCATATCCTGTCTCTAGCATAGTTTAATCTCGTCTCTCCTTTCCAGGCATAATGTTATAATCCGTCTTCTCCCTTCAGTCATAATGTTATATCTCTGTCTCTCCTTCAGCATAATGTTTATCTCGCTCTTCTCTTCAGGCCCATAATGTTATCTCTGTCTCTCCTTTCAGGCATAAAATGTATATCTCTGTCCTCTCCTTCAGGGCATATGTTATCTCTGTCTCTCCTTCAGGCATAACTGTTAATTCTGGTCTCTCTAGGCATAGTTTCCGCTCTCCTTTCCAGGCATAATGTTATCTCTTCTCTGCCTTCAGGCATAATGGTATCTCTGTCTCTCCTTCACGGCATAATGGTATCTATGCTCTCTCTTTAGGCAAATGTCCATCTCTGTCTCTCCTTTAGCAATAATGTCATCCTCTGGTCATCTCCTTTAGGCATAATGTCATCTCTCGCTCTCTCCTTCAGGCATAATGTATCTTCTGTCTCTCCTTCAGGCATAATGTTATCTCTGTATCTCTACAGGGCATAATGCTATCTCTGTCTCTCCTTCAGGCAGTAATGTCATTCTCTGTCTCTCCTTCCAGGATAATGTCCATCTCTGTCTCTCCCTTCAGGCATAATGTCATCTCTGTTCCTCCCTTCAGGCATAAATGTTATCTCTGTTCCTCTCCTTCAGGCAATAATGTTTTTCTCTGTCTCTCCTTCAGGCCATAATGTTTTCTCTGTCTCTCTTCAGGTATTAATCCCTCTCTTTCCATCGCTTTCCTCTCTCTCTCCACCCACCCGCTCTGTCTCTACTTCAGGATAAATGTTATCTCTGTCTCTCCTTCCAGGTTATAATGTTAATCTCTGTCTCTCCTTCGGTATAATATCCCTCTCTTTCCATCACTTTCTCTCTCTCTCTCTCCCCACCCACCCGCTCTTGTCTCCCTCTTCAGGCATAAAAAAAAATATTGTTATCTCTGTCTCTCTCTCTCTTTTGTCTTTTCTACTGTGATGGAACCTCTCAGGGTGTAACTCGATATTGGCACAAAGTTCATCAGATTTCTGTTGATCCCCGCCAATTGAAACATGTTTTTACAGAAAGCTGATGCAAATAAATGGTTGGTAACACTTCACATAGAAAAGAGAGAGAGACAGAGGGAGGAGAGTTAAAAAGGCCTCTCTCTTGCCCTAGTGAATGTGCAGGAAAGGAGCAGCCTCACACAAGCCAAGATCACCATGTGCAATGCCAGTGTCAGCTGGAACGGTTGTAAAAAAGCTCACCGCCATTGGACTGCTGGCAGCAGTGGAAACACGTTCTTTCGCGTGAGTAATGAATCACGCTTCACCATCTGGCAGTCCGACAGATGAATCTGTGTTTGGCCGATGCCAGGAGAACATTACCTGCCCCAATGGACATTAGTGCCAACTGTGAAGTTTGGTGGAGGGAATATTGTCTGGGAATGTTTTTCTATGGTTCAGGCCCCTTAGTTCCAGTGAGGGAAATATTTAACGCTACAGCAAAACAATGACATTACTGGATGATTCTATGGCTTCCATGTTTGTGGATAGTATTCAGTGCAAGGCCCTTTCCTGTTTCAGCATGACAATGCCCCCCATGCCACAAAGCGAGTCTACTACAGAATTGGTTTGTCGATATTGTTGTGGAAGAACTTGAATGGCACGAGTCCTAACCTCAACCCCATCGAATACCTTTGGGATGAAATTGGAACACCGACTCATAGCCAGGCTAATCGCCCACATCAGTCCTCGACCTCACTAATGCTCTTGTGAACTGAATGGAAGCAAGTCCCCGCAGTAATGTTCCAACATCTAGTGGAAAGCCTTCCCAGAAGATGGAGCTGTTTTATAGCAGCAAAGGGGGAGACAATCCAATTTAATGCCCATAGATGTTGGAATTGAGACGTTGTCATAACTTGTTTTGTCATGTATGGTATATACTAAACAAAAATATAAACACAACATGTAAAGTGCTTGGTCCCATGTTTCATGAGCTGAAAAAAAGATCCCTGATATTTTCTGTAGGCACAAAAGCTTATTTCTCTCAAATGTTGTGCCACACATTTGTTTTACATCCTGTTAGTGAGCATTTCTCCTTTGCCAAGATAATCCATCCACCTGACAGGTGTGGCATATCAAGAAGCGAATGTAACAGCATGATCATTACACAGGTGCACCTTGTGCTGGGACAAAAAGCCACTCGAAAATGTGCAGGTTATATCAACACAACGTCATTTTGAGTGTGCAATTGGCAAGCTGACTGCAGGAATGTCCACCAGAGCTGTTTGCCAGATAATTGAACGTTAATTTCTCTACCATAAGCCGCCTCCAACGTCGTTTTACAAAATTTGGCAGTACGACCAACCGCTTCACAACCACAGACCACGTGTAAACCACGCCAGTCCAGGACCTCCACATCTAGCATCTTCACCTGCGGGATTGTCTGAGACCCAGCCTCCCTGACAGTTTATGAAACTGTGGGGCTTGCAAAAATCGAATAATTTCTGCACAAACTGTCAGAAACCGTCTCAGGGAAGCTCACTGTGTGTTCGTCGTCCTCACCAGGGTCTTGACCTGACTGCTGTTCGGCAACCGATTTAGCTGGGAAAATGCTCACCTTCGATGGCCCACTTGCACTCTGGAGAAGTGTGCTCTTCATGGATGAATCCCGGTTTCAACTGTACTGGGCAGAATGGCAGAAAAGCGTGTGGTGTGGCTGAACAGTTGGCTGATGTCAAAGTTGTGAACAGAGAAGCCCATGGTGGGGGTGGGTTACGATATGGGCAGGCATAAGCTACGGACAACGAACATAATGGCATTTTATTGATGGCAATTTGAATACCGTGACGAGATCCTGAGGCCCACTGTCGTGCCATTCATCCGCCGCCATCACCTCATGTTTCAGCATGATAATGCACGGCCCCCATGTCGCAAGGATCTGTACACAAATCCTGGAAGCTGAAAAATGTCCCAGTTCTTCCATGGCCTGAATACTCACCAGACATGTCCACCATTGAGCATGTTCGGGAATGCTCTGGATATACGTATACGACAGCGTGTTCCAGTTCCCACCAATATCCAGCAACTCACACGATCATTTGAAGAGATGGAACAACATTCCACAAGGCCACAATCACAGCCTGATCAGCTCTATGTGGAAGGAGATGTGTCGTGCTGCATGAGGCAAAATGGTGGTCACACCAGATACTGATGGTTTTCTGACCACACCCCTACCTTGTTGTAAGGTATCTGTGACCAACAAATTGCACATCTGTATTCCCAGCCATGTGAAATCCATAGATTAGGGCATAATTTATTTATTTTATTATTATTTAATTATTATTTCATTGACTGATTTCCTCATATGAAATGTATCTCTTTGGAAATTGTTTCATATGTTGCATTTATATTTTTTGTCAAGTATAAAGAATCAGTACTTGCTAAGCTAGTAACAACAATATATTATATTATACATTTACAAGAGTTCTCTGGCTAGGCAACCTCACATCGTCAGGGCAACCATGGAAACTCCGGATGAACAACAATGTCACTGTATCAGTGAAGGAAATATAACCTTTATGTGTTTACCTCAGCTATATACGTTCTCAGCTTGAATTACCAGTGTACAGACACAAAGGAAAGGAAGCAGTTTGGGACAGGACTAGAAGGAGCATAGATGGTCTCTGAGCGGAGGGAGGATCGCGGTAGCAGACGGCTAATTTCCCGCTCAAGTCAGTCGCACGTCTGTCAGCCAAACACGGACCGGTCCGGAAGCAGTCAAACCAATGCATCTCACCATCCCTGACATCCTGCCTGCTCTCCGCCTGCTCTCTGCCTGCTTCTCTGCCTGCTTCTCTCAATCGTCACTTGGACTTAGTAGATGGTAGCCATTCCTCCAACAATGGGTGACGCCACCGCGCAGACAGGTCATTTCCATGGAGAACATCATACTTCTCCGGAAGGGACAGTCAGGCATCGCTGACCTGGCGGATGGCCTGGTAGGCTGGGGGACTGGCTCGCTGTGGCGACCCGTGGTAGGAGGCCCTCTGAATAGGGATATGGAGAGCCTTGCTGATGGAGAAACGCGGGGGCCTCCTCCATGGCGTAGCCAGTAGCGCCAGCTGGTTGTGGTGTTTAGTCGAGTAGACCGTCTGGACGATGGTTTTTATCCTCGGCTGCTTCCATATATTCTGAACGTAATACGCCGGGAGTCAGGATGTGGAGGTAGTATTCTGTAACGTAATCCCCGGGATCAGAAGTGAGGTAGTATTCGTAACGTAATACGCCGGAGTCAAAGGAAGTGAGGTAGTATTCTGTAACGTAATTCGCCGGGAGTCAGGAAGTGAGGTAATATTCAGTAATGTAATTCGCCGGGGAGTCAGGAAGTGAGGTAAGTATTCAGTAACGTAATTCGCCGGGAGTCAGGAAGTGAGGTAGTATTCAGTAACGTAATTCCGCCGGGGGTCAGGAAGTGGATAGAATTCTGTAACGTAATACGCCGGGAGTCAGGAAGTGAGGTAGTATTCTGTAACGTCCCTCCATCAGCGTAAATGGCCTGGTACTCAGGGCTCTATAGTCCCTCATCAGGTCCTAATGGCCTGGTACTCAGGGCTCTACTGACCCTCCATCAGGTCCTAATGGCCTGCACTCAGGGCTCTATTGTTTCTATTTGCCATAATGACTTGGGTGACGCATTACCTTTAGCTATACAGAATATCTCACCACCATGTGTTTCCATTTCTCCTCTCTCGCCTTGAAACGGAGCGGCAGAGGGGCTTGTCAACAGTTTAATGAATTATGATTTTTGTGAAACATCTTCCAAATCTAGCACCGAGTGGCTGCAGGATAACAGGTTGGAAGAGCCCATGCATACAAGAGTACTGGGTGGCTGCAGGAACAGGGTTGGAGAGCCAGGGCATAGACAGAGTATTTGGTAGCTGCCAGGAACAGGGTTGGGAGAGCCATGGCATACAGAGTACTGGAGTTGGGCCATGGCATACAGATACTGGTACTAGCAGAACAGGGTTGGAGAGCCCATGGCAATACAGAGGTACATGGGGTTAGCAGCAGGAACAGGGTTGGAGAGCCATGGCATACAGAGTACTTGGGTAGGAACAGGGTGGAGAGCCCATGGCAATACATAGTACTGGGAACTGCAGGAACAGGGTTGGAGAGCCCATGGCATAACAGAGTACTGGTAGCTGCAGGGAACAAGGTTGGAAGACCATGGCATCATAGTAGCTGGGTAGCTGCAGGAACAGGGTTGGAGAGCCCATGGCATACAGAGTACTTGGTAGCTGCAGGAACAGGGTTGGAGAGCCCATGTTATACAGAGTACTGGGTAGCAGCAGGAACAAGGTTGGAGATCCATGACATACAGAGTACTGGGTAGCTGCAGGAACAGGGTTGGAGAGACCATGGCATACAGAGTACTGGGTAGCTGCAGGAACAGGGTGTGGAGAGCCCATGGCATAAAAACCTTGGTAGCTGCAGGAACAGGGAACATCTCCAATCCAAAATCAAATCTAGAGTCGGCTTTCTATTCGCAACAAAGCCTCTATCACGTCACAGCCAGCCAAACTTACCCTAGTAAAATGACTATCCTACCGATCCTCCTCGACTTCGGCGATGTCATCTACAAAATAGCTTCCAATACTACTACTCAGCAAACTGGATGCAGTTTATCCCAGTGCCATCCGTTTTGTACTAAAGCACCTTATAACGACCCACCACGCGACCTGTAATGCCCTAGTCGGCTGGCCCTCGCTACATGTTCGTCGTCAGACCCACTGGCTCCAAGGTCATCTACAAGGCTATGCTAGGTAAGTGCCGCCTTATCTCAGTTCACTGGTCACGATGGCTACACCCACCCGCAGCACGCGCTCCCAGCAGGTGATCTCACTGATCATCCCTAAAGCCAAAACCTCATTTGGACGCCTTTCCTTCCAAGTTCTCTGCTGCCTGCGACTGGAAACGAATTGCAAAAACTCTGAAATTGGAGACTTTTATCTCCCTCAAACTTTAAAAATCTGCTATCCGAGCAGCTAACCGGATCGCTGAAGCTGTACATAGTCCATCTGTAAACTACCCACCCATTACCTACCTCACCCCCATACTGCTTTTATTATTTACTTTTCTGCTCTTTTGCCACCCAGTATCTCTTCTTGACATGATCAATCTGATGATTATCACTCCAGTGTTAATCTGCTAAATGAATTATTCGAATTATTTGCCTACCTCATGCCTTTTGCACACATTGTATATAGATTTCTTTTTTTCTACCATGTTATTTGACTTGTTTATTGTTTACTCCATGTGTAAGACTCTGTGTTGTTGTCTTTCACACTGCTATGCTTTATCTTGGCCAGGTCGCAAGTTTGCAAATGAGAACTTGTTCTCAACTGCCTACCTGTTTAATAAAGGTGAAATAAAATAAATAAAAGGGTTGGAGAGCCCATGGCATACAAAGACTGGTAACTGCAGGAACAGGGTTGGAGAGCCCATGGCATACAGAGTACTGGGTAGCTGCAGAACAGGGTTGTAGAGCCATGGCATACAGAGTTTGGCAGAATATCACCTGTTGTACAGCGACATCATGCGCGGAGTGACACGTGTTCTTATATTTATTTCAGCTGCTCACATTAAAGCACAACTCCACTATGAAACAGATGTAGCCTAACCAGGCAGCATTGAAAAACCAGACCTGGGAAAGCCTGTGGCCTCCATTTGAGTGGTTACAGATTGTCTCCCCCCGTCCTAGTTGCTGTTCATTGCATAATGGGCCATTCTTAATCTAATATATTAGTAAATGCTTACGTACGCCTCTTGGTGGAGGGAACGTATCACCCTGCTTACAACTCAACCTCCTATGGAGTGAAAGAGGTATTGGGACTGTAGGTGGAAGGACGACAAAGCTGAGAAAAGTTACCGTTTTACAGGGAATTTATTTCCTTCACACGTAAGTGCAGAACAAGGGCTGGACGGAACAAAGAAAGTAAAAGTTAGAGCCCCCTCTCCTACCCACTACTTACAACTAGCACCAACTGGCACGCTAACCAAATACAGGGGTGGTATGCCCAGGTCTTACCTAGTGTGCATAGACAGTAAATACTACAGGTTATGTATGCCCAAAGGCCTCTTGCCTAAACACTCCCAAGGTGCCTTCCCTTCCCCCCCTGGGAATAAATTAAACAGAATAATTCACCAAACTTAGTGAACAATTTAAATAAACCAAAAAAACACTAAGTCTAACGGTGTACAAATCCCTCTGCAGGAGCAGCTACAAATTACTTAACAACACTTTCTGACCAACAACCAACACAGCACATGAAAGAAGCTCCGAACAAAGGAACACTGGCTTTTCAAGCTGCAGAAGAAGTCGCTAATCGATGAGCCAGCTGTATCCCCTGACGCGACGGCGGGATCAGAGCTCCAATCTGCAATGGGGCCGACCAATCAGCTGCTTGGAATCCAGGAAGCCATCCTGAAATACACACACACACACACACACATACAAACCCACAACAACACAGAAACTGGGGAACGTAACAGTAAAGATAATATTCAATTGATTTATGAGACGTTTTAAATGTAGACGTTCCAAAAGGCATCAGCGGTTTGTATGCTGTTTTTATTCGTGGAGGACTGGAGATGATAAACTTTGTTTATTTTTATTAATTGTAAATTACCGTGAGAATGGCAGTCTTTGGCATAACAATAACCAGCTGACAGAATTTCATGAGCACCACAGTCGTAACTCTGCCCATCTTTTAATCACTCCCTCATCCCTCTGTTTCTGTTTCCTGTTGTGTCTGGAATTTATTGGAGTCAGAGACGTCAAACTCACATTAAAAGGTCAAGGGTTAAGGGATCGGGTCACATGCATATCATCACATGATGGATTTTGTATTCCCTTGTAAATAAGAACCTTTTCTACCCTGAGGGGTAAACACTAACACAGCCTTTTATGAAAAGGCTGTTTTAGGCAAAGGCTGTGTTAGGGCCAATGCAAATAGTCCGGGTTGCCATTTGATTAGCTTTTCAGGAGTCTTATGGCTTGGGGGTGGAAGCTGTSKAGAAGCCTCCTGGATCAAGACTTGGCACTCCGGTACTGCTTGCCGTTGGGTAGCAGAGAGAACAGTCCACYWCCAGMGTGGCTGGAGTCCTTGACAARTCCMAGGGCCTTCCTCTGACACCGCCTGGTATAGAGGTTCTGGATGGCAGGAAGKTTGGCACCGGTGATGTACTGGGCCGTACGCACTACCCTRTGTAGTGCCTTGCGATCGGAGGCCGAGCAGTTGCCATACCAGGCAGTGATTCAACCAGTCAGGAATGCACTCGATGGTGCAGCTGTAAAAACCTTTTGAGGATCTGAGGACCCATGCCAAATCTCTTCAGTCTTCTGAGGGGGAATAGGTTTTGTCGTGCCCTCTTCACGACTGTCCTGGTGTGCTTGGACCATGTCAGTTTGTTGGTGATGTGGACGCCAAGGAACTTGAAGCTCTCAACTTGCTCCACTACAGCCCCATCGATGTGAATGGGAGCGTGCTCTGTCCTCCTTTTCCTGTAGTCCACGATCATTCTGCTTTGTCTTGGTCACGTTGAGGGAGAGGTTAGTTGTCCTGGCACCACACGCGCGAAAGTCTCTGACCTCCAACTGTAGGCTGGTCTCATCATGTTGGTGATCAGGCCTACACTATTGTGTCATCAGCAAACTTAAGTATGGTGTTGAGTCGTGCCTGGCCGTACAGTCATGAGTGAACAGGGAAGTAACAGCAGGGGACTCTGAGCACGCACCCCTGATGGGTCCCCGTGTTGAGGATCAGCGTGGCGGATGTGTTGTTACCTACCCTTACCACCTGGTGCGGCCCGTCAGGAAGTCAAGTTGCAGAGGGAGGTGTTTAGTCCCCAGGGTCCTTAGCTTAGGATGAGGCTTTGAGGGCCACTATTGTGTTGAACGCGCTGACTGTCTACCTAATAGTGTTATCTCTGCAAACATTGGGGGGGGGGGGAGAATTCTGCCTCGTCTGCTTGCAGTAGCGACATGTACAATAGTGGGGCACAGGTTGAATCCCTAAACTTTGTTGTTGTTGTTGTTTATCAGATGGATGAAACAACAAAAACAGTACGAGTATCAGACTGTGGCAGACTGTTAATGAGTCACGCAGACCGTTAGTGGAGAACGACAGCCATCWACGATCTACTGAAATAAAACAGGATGGTAAAAGGAGTATAACTATGCCCATATTGCAATGATCTAATATAGGTTTAAMGTAGATAGATGGGCTGTTGCATAAAAGCACAGACGCTACCCGAAAGTTCATTTGGAACATACACGTAAAGTAAATTGAAAAATGAGCACATTGTTGTTTTTGATTCATTTAAAGACAATACATTTGTTCCATAAATCATGGTTGGTTTTGAAATGTTGCATATGAATTATTTTATCATTGGAGAGTTTGTGTCATAGTTTGTGTGGAAAACTTGGAAGCGATGCCCAGCCTTAGTAATTGTGTTGTCAGGCTGTGCCAGAAAGAACACATTTATTTGGAACGTTCTGTTGTTTTGGTTGTCTTGGGTGCCATGACAACAACTGGTTGGAGTGACAGTTAATCCCAGAATGCTATTCTTGACTTGAAAGGCTGTTTCAAGTTAATGAAATCGAACAACCAACTATGCCAGAAATATCTAGTATGCAAAGATTCATAATTTAGATTTTATATAAATTGTTCAACTCTGAATATGACAGCAATGAGGTAAGAGTGCCAGTACCTACGTGATGTTTACAATCCTGCCAGTTTACAATTKTCTGTTCTACTACTTGATTGAGTGATTCATGTCATTGATTGGTCATAGTTAGAACAACTAGTCTCTGGTTAAAAGAGAACTTTAAAAACCAGCAGTTACATTAGTCTCCCTGGTCTGGAGATTGCCTATACATTGAAGGTTCTTTCCTTCAGAGAACAGGTGTCATGTTTCTCTTTGTGTTCTAGAAACCCTGGTATTTGTGTTCTAGTACCCCTGGTCTCTAGTGAACAGAAAATCCACTGGTCTTTGTGTTCTAGAACCCCTGGTCTCTAGTGAACAGAAGATCCACTGGTCTTTGTGTTCTAGAACCCCTGGTCTCTAGTGAACAGAA
>NW_019942939.1:223799-227998 GCF_002910315.2 Salvelinus sp. IW2-2015
CATCCACTGGTCTTTTGTGTTCTACGATACCCCTGGTCCCTCTAGTGAACAGGACATCTGGTTTTTGTGGTGTTCTACGAAACCCCTGGTCTCTAGTGAACAGAATTTCACTGGTCTTTTTTTGTGTTCTAAGAACCCCTGGTCTCCTAGTGAACAGAAAATCCACTGGTCTTTGTTGTTCTAGACCCCTGGTCCTCTAGTGAACAGAGAATCACGTTTGGTTTTGTGTTCTAAAACCCCTGGTCTCTAGTGAACAGAAGATAACACTGGGTCTTTGTCTTTCAAGAATCCCTGGTCTCTAAGTGAACAGAAAGATCCCGGTCTTTTTGTTCTATTGGATACCCCCCTGCTCTCATGTTCCACAGCTGTCTGTTGTTGTTCTGTTGTCGATTCATCAGATCTCATTGGGTGGGTTTCGTCCTAGTGTGTCGATTGGAGGGGGCCACCTGTCCCTGGGTCAGTCATTGATTTGGACGGGACACCTGTCTGGGTAGGGTGCTATTGGAACACTTGATTTCAATGTTTCTATTTTTTCCTTGGTACGGTGACGTTGCCCAGGCTAGCGGGGTGATCGTCGTCGTTGCCTAGCAGCGAGGTGATATCGTCGAACGTTTGCCAGGCGCTGAGTGAACCTCAGTCGACGTATGCCTGGCAGCGGAAGGTGATACGTCGTATCGTTGCGTGCTAAAGCCGGAGGTGATCGTCGACGGCAGGGCTGAGCTTCGTACGTTCCTACGTGAGGGCAGCGAGGGTGATACGGTTCCGTACACGTTGCTAGGACAGCTGGAGGTGATAAGTACGTATTGCCAGGTCAGCCGAGTGATACGTTCGTAACGTTGCCAGCGCTGAGGTATAATCGTCGTAACGCTGCCAGCAGGGGTGTCAACTCTCGATGCAGTGCTGAGTGAGGTGATACGTCGTATCGTTGCTTGCAGCTAGCGGAGCGGGGAACGTCGTACGTTGCAGGTCAATTTGTTACTGTTAGGGTGAATCTACAGTCGTATCGTTGCCGTCGCAGCTGAGGTGATACGTCGTATGGTCGTCGCAGGTGATTACAGCTGAGGTAATACGTCGTACGTTGCCAGGCAGCGAGGTGAACGTCGTCACGTTGACCAAGCGAGGTGATACGTCGTACTTGTTGCCAGGAGAGGAGGTGATCACGTTCTCGTTCCAAAAATGTCCATTATTTTCACAGACTGAAAAAATGCAAATGTGTTGAATTTGACGGTCTGACGGAAACGGTAGCATTAGAAGGGAGGACACAGACCACGACCGAAATGAATCCACTGTCAAATGGCGTTCGTTTTCCTCTGATGGTTTTGGCCGCGCCCTAACAGAGGATAAGGAGACTGAGACCTTCGAGTCTAATATGTGTATGAAATTATAACAAAGTGAATGTACGGTATAGAAAATATTTAGGTCAAAGGGAAGAGGTTTATGGAAGATTTATGGCAAGGTAGCCTAGCTGTGTTAGAGCGTTGGGTCAGTAACCAGCAGGTAGCCTTAGTGGTTAGAGCGTTGGGTCAGTAACCAGCAGGTAGACCTAGTGGTTAGAGCGTTGGGTCAGTAACCAGCAGGTAGCCTAGTGGTTAGAGCCGTTGGGTCAGTAACCAGCAGGTAGCCTAGTGGTTAGAGCGTGGGTCAGTAACCAGCAGGTAGCCTAGTGGTTAGAGCGTTGGGTCAGTAACCAGCAGGTAGCCTAGTGGTTAGAGCGTTGGGTCAGTAACCAGCAGGTAGCCTAGTGGTTAGAGCGTTGGGTCAGTACCAGCACAGGTAGCCTAGTGGTTAGATGTTGGGTCAGTAACCAGCAGAATATATCTTATATTTGAGATTCTTCAAAGTAGCAACCTTTTGCCTTGATGACAGCTTTGCACACTCTTGGCATTAATGTAGAAGTGTTTAGAAACATATTATATTCTTATTTACAATAAAAAATGACTCCAAAATGACACAATACAWTATTTACTATTAATTTCTATTGGGAACAAAATAATCTGAAACACAACCAAAACAAACAGCAAATGAATCCAAGAAGCTCGATGTAATCATTGRGTGCTAGGAATATGGGAACAAATACTTAACTTTTGACTACTTTAATACACATATAAGTGAATTTGTCTCAATACCTTCGATCCAAAAAGCTCTGTAATTGCTAAACGGTTCACCCGATAGGAATGAAAATACCCTCAAATTAAATCTGACAGTCTGCACTTTAACCTCATGTTCATTGTATAATTTCAAATCCAAAGTTCTCTCTGCCTGGGAATCTGACCCTATTACGGGGGCTGAGTCACTGGTTTACTTAATGCTCTCTGATGCTGTTCCTAGGAAGGATGAATCACGTATTGCCAGGCTTTTTTCATTATACTCGACTTGAGTGGGTTGAGTCAATGACGTGATCTTCCTGTCCGGTTTTGCACCCCCTCAGACTCGTGTGGAGAAGATCTTTGTGGGCTATACTCAGCCTTGTCTCAGGGTAGGAAGTTAGTGGTCTGTTGATATCCCTCTAGTGGTGTGGGGACTATACTCAGCCTTGTCTCAGGGTAGTAAGTTAGGGGTCTGTTGATATCCCTCTAGTGGTGTGGGGACTATACTCAGCCTTGTCTCAGGGTAGTAAGTTAGGGGTCTGTTGATATCCCTCTAGTGGTGTGAGGACTATACTCGGCCTTGTCTCAGGGTAGTAAGTTAGGGGTCTGTTGATATCCCTCTAGTGGTGTGGGGACTATACTCAGCCTTGTCTCAGGGTAGTAAGTTAGTGGTCTGTTGATATCCCTCTAGTGGTGTGCGTAGGATTTTGCCACATCCTGGCAAAGTGTTTCTAGCCTAAGAACGGGTGTTTTTTTCTCCCATGTCACTGTGAAATCTCGTAGTTATCCAAAATCTCTTTTTAACTATTGGTCTTGGTTGTTTGTTGTGTTTGGGTGTTGTGTGTGTGTGTGTGTGTCGTGTGATGTTCTGTATCCTTACCACCAGGAGGAATGGATATCAGGATTCCTCTATAATAACTATATAATAATTATATTATGAATAAACTCTATAGATAACCTCTATAGACCGGTCTGATCACTACCAAATAGCTTCCCAGAACGTCAATCTATTCCTTCCTCTGCGTCTCACAAAAAAAATGAAAAATAATTCCTCAGCACAGGGCATGAAACTCATGGTGCTCTGAGGCCATAATGGCCACTGCCTTAGATTACAGCATGTACGTACAATTCACCAAGCGTGTAGGAAGGCTTTGACTCGATTGATTAGTTGATGGACAATAGGCACGTTTGTTTTAAAAATTATTTCATTTTTAGCCCCAAATCATTAGCCCTTGAGCCTTAAACCAATCGGGATGGACGGGGCCTAAACTGTTAAAACCCCTCGTGGGTTGTTTCTGTTGGAACAGCAGATTATCAAAAATAGACTTTCATCATAATTATGTGAGTTTCGAAAGGAAATTATGAGATCTTCTCGTGCAAATAGTCACCGATAAAGCAGCTCATGCAGCCTGTCAAATAGCACACGTTGCCTATGGGCCCTGGGTACTAAAGTAGTAGCAACTACGTAGGGAATAGGGAGCCTATGGTGCCCTGTCTAAATAGTGCACTACATAGGAATAGGGAGCCATATGGGCCCTGTTCTAAAGTAGTCGACTACATAGGGAATAGGTGAGACATCCTCATGGGCCCTCGGTTCTAAAGTGTGAACTACATAGGGAATAGGTGAGCCATTATGGGCCCTGGACTTACAAAGTAGTGCTTAACTTCTTGTTAATCTTAAATGTAGTGCTCCAATTATACAGTAGCTATTACAGGTGAAAAAATCCCATGCTATTGTTTAGGATAGTGCACACCCACTTTGCCAAGCACAGCCACCCACAGACCACTAGAGGGATATCAACAGACCACCTAAACTTACTACCCTGAGACAAGGCTGAGTATAGCTCCCCACACCACTAGAGGGATATCAACAGACCACAACTTACTACCCTGAGACAAGGCTGAGTATAGTCCCACACCACAGTAGAGGATATCAACAGACCACCACTTACTACCTGAGACAAGGCTGAGTATAGTCCCACACCACTAGAAGGATATCAACAGAACACTAACTTACTACCTGAGACCAAGGCTGAGTATAGTCCCCACACCACTAGAGGGAATATACCAGACCACAACTTACTACCCTGAGCAAGGCGAGTATAAGTCCCC
>NW_019942940.1:0-6266 GCF_002910315.2 Salvelinus sp. IW2-2015
CAGTCTGGGCTCAGCCCAACAGAATGAACCAGCTGCTCTCCTTCCTTACAATAGTACCGTAATACCTGGAGATGGAGGGAGGGGGAGGGAGGGAGGGAGGGAAGGGAGAGGCCATGCCTGCTGGTAGCGACAGTAAAACTGAGTCCATTCCTGCTGGTAGAGACAGTAAAAGCGAGCCATGCCTGCTGGGTAGAGACAGTAAAACTCAGCCCATCCTTGCTCGTAGAGACAGTAAAAACTGAGTCCAGCCTGCTGGTAAAGAGACAGTAAAACTGAGCCCATTGCCTGCTTGGGTAGAGACAGTAACACTGAAGCCCATGCCTGCTGGTAAGAAACAGTTCAAAACTGAGTCCATGCTGCTGGTAAGACCAGTAACAACTGAGCCCATGCCTGTTGGTAAGAGCAGTAAAAACTGAGTCCATGCACTGCTGGTAGAGACAGTAAACTGAAGCCCATGCCTGCTCGTAGAGACAGTAAAACTGAGCCCATGCCTGCTGGTAGAGACAGTCAAAAACTGAGTCCATGCCTGCTGGTAGAGACAGTAGAAACTGAGCCCATGCCTGTTGGTAGAGACGTAAAAAGCTGAGTCATGCCTGCTTGGTAGAGAACAGTTAAAACTGAGTCCATGCCTTGCTGGTGAGACAGTTAAACTGAGCCCTTTTGGCCTGCTTGTGAGACGTAAAACTGAGCACCATGCCTGCTGTATAGACAGTAAAACTGAGCCCTGCCTGCTGGTAGAGACAGTAAAACTGAGTCCAATGCCTGCTGGTATGAGACCAGGTAACAACTGGGTCCAGCCCCTGCTGGTAGAGACAGTAAAACTGGGTCCATGCCTGCTGGTAGAAGACAGTTAAACTGGGTTCCATGCCCTGCTGGTAGAGCCAGTAAAACTTGAGTCCATGCCTGCTTGGTAGAGACAGTAACTGGGTCCATGCCTGCTGGTTAGAGACAGTAAAAACTGAGGTCCATGCCTGCTGTATAGACAGTACAACGAGTCCATGCCTGCTGGTTAAGGCAGTAAACACTGAAGTCCATAGCCGTGCTGGTAGCGACAGTAAACTGAGTCCATGCCTGCTGGTAGCCGACAGTAAACTGAGTCCAATGCTCTGGTAGGCAGTAAAACTGAGTTCCCAATGCCTTGCTTGGTAGCGACAGTAAAACTGAGTCATGCCTGCTGGTTAGCGACAGTAAAACTCACCCATGCCTGCTGGTAGAGACAGTAAAACTCAGCCTATGCCTGTGGTAAGAGACATAAAACTAGCCCATGCCCTGCTGGTAGAGATCAGTCAAACTCAGCCGCATGCCTGCTGGTTAAGAGCAGTAATCAGCCCAATGCCTTGCTGGTAGAGACAGTAAAACTGAGCCCATGCCTGTTGGTAGAGACAGTAAAACTCAGCCCCATGCCTGCTGGTAGAGAACAGTAAAACCTGCAGCCCATGACTGCTGGTCAGCGACAGTAAAACTGAGCCGCATGCCTGCTGGTAGAGACAGTAAAACTGAGTCCATGCCTGCTGGTAGCGACAGTAAAAACTGAGCCCATGCCTGCTGGTAGCGACAGTGCCGCCCCCCCCCCTCACCAATCACCGTTGACGCATAGCCCCAGGTCCTCCTGCTCAGGTAAGTTCAGGCGCAGAGGCCGTTGCAGTGTTTACCGTACGTCTGTCTGTAGGAGTGACTGATGTCTACCTGTAATGGACTGTCTATCTGACTGATGGACACACACCATTGGCACACAACATGCTTTTCACCATGGCGTGGAAAACTTTCTCCACCCCACCACACAACACACACCACACACCACACACACCAGTCACACACCAACAACACACACACCACATCACACACGAACACACACACAACACAACACACACACACACCCAACCCAGGTTGTAGAAACACAACTAGTAGTTGATTGATTTTCTCTAGAATGTTCTCTAGAATTCTGATTTTTCCCCAGTGTCTATAGAAATCGGAAATTTCCAGTGTCTAAGAAATCTGATATTTCCCCAGTGTTCTTCTAGAAATTCGATTTCCCCAGTGTTCTCTAGAAATCGATTTTCCCAACGTTCTCTAGAAATCTGATTTTCACCAGTGTTCTCGTAGAAATCCAGATTTTCCAAGTGTTCTTATAGAATCTGATTTCCACCCAGTGGGTTCTCTTGAAAATCAGATTTTTCCCTAAACGTTCTCTAGAAATCTGATTTCCCCAAAGTTCTCCTAGAAATCTGTATTTTCCCAGTGTTTCTATAAATATCTGATGTTCCCAACATCTCTAGAAAATTGATTTTTCCAATGCTCTATCGAAATCTGATTTCCCAGTGTTCGTCTAGAACTCTGATGATCCCAACATTTTTCCTAGAAATCTGATTTTCCGAAACGTTCTCATAGAAATCGGCCCCATTGATTTGATTTTCCGAACGTTCTCTAGAACTCTGATTCCTAACGTTCTCTAGAAATCTGATGATCCAACATTTTCTAGAAATCTGATTTTCCCAGTGTTCTCTAGAAATCTGATGATCCCAACATTTTCTAGAAATCTGATTTTCCAACGTTCTCTAGAAATCTGATGTTCCCAAAGTTCTCTAGAATCTGATTTTCCGAACGTTCTCCTAGAAATCTGATTTTCCCAGTGTTCTCTTGAAATCAGATTTTTCCAAGTGTTCTATAGAAATCTGGTGGTTCCCAGGTTCTCTTGAAATCTGTTGTTCCCAGTGTTCTCTTGAAATCAGATTTTCCCAACGTTCTCTAGAAATCGGATTTTCCCAGTGTTTCTCTAAAAATCAGATTTTCCCAATGCTCTATCGAAATCTGATTTTCCAGTGTTCTATAGAAATCTAATGATCCCAACATTTTCTAGAAATCTGATTTCCCCAGTGTTCTCTCTAAATCTGATTTTCCCAGTGTTCTCTAAGAATCAGATTTTCTCAGTGTTCTCTGAAATCTGATGTTCCCAAAGTTCTCTAGAAATCGGATTTTCCGAAACGTTCTCTAGAAATCTGATTTTCCTAAACGTCTAGAAATCTGATGCCCAACATTTTCTAGAAATCTGATTTTCCCAGTGTTCCTAGAAATCTGATTTTCCAGTGTTCTCTAGAATCAGATTTTCCGAAACGTTCTCTAGAAATCTGATGATCCCACATTTTCTAGAAATCTGATTTTCCCAATGCTCTTTCGATCTGTTTTCCCAGTGTTCTCTTGAAATCAGATTTTCCCAGTGTTCTATAGAAATCTGGTGTTCCCAGTGTTCTCTTGAAATCAGATTTTCCAACGTTCTCTAGAAATCGGATTTTCCCAGTGTTCTAATAGAAATCTGATTTTCCACTAGTGTTCTCTAGAATCTGATTTCCCGATGTTCTCTAGAAAGTCTGATTTTCCCAGTGTTCTATAGAAATCTGATTTTCCAGGTTCTTAGACATCTGTTTCCCAGTGTTCTATAGACATCTGATTTCCAGTTCTATAGAATCTGATTTCCCAGTGTCTCTAGAAATCTGATTTCCCAGTGTTCTCTACGACATCTGATTTTCCCATGTTCTCTAGACATCTGATTCCCAGTGTTCTCTAGACTCTGATTTTCCCAGTGTTCTCTAGAAATCTGATTTCCCAGTGTCTTATAGCAATCTGATTTCCCCAGTGTTCTCTAGAAATCTGATTTCCAGTGTTCTCTAGAATCTGATTTTCCCAACGTTCTCTAGAAATCTGATACGATATATCAAGAATGAACAACATTCACATGTTTATTTAAAGTTGTTAAGATATTTACGTTGAAATGAAAAAGGACTGAAAAGTAGTGCAATTATTCTAAGTGAGAAGAAAGCAGAGTTTCCCTCTAACATGAACGTGTAACAGTACATCACACTGAGCAGCAACAAAACAAATAAAAAAAACTTTGTTTTGGGCTGCAATAACAAACAGAAATGTGACTATTTTATCTTTAAATAGAAGCAATAATTGGTCTATATTGACTTATAGCAACGTGAAGCAGCAACACATTCAACAGTGTGACAACAGTTTGGTCCATGGTGCTCCCCAGCGTCTCTTAAACCCCACCACCCCACCACCACCACCACATTCCCTCTCCCTCTAAACACCATGCATTCATAAAGCAGGGCGGACCAATCCTACTAATACTGCCACATGTTACTCCTCCCTCTGACCAGCACAGAGGCATGTGACACACAACACACCACAACAACACACACACCACACACCACACACACACACACACACCCACCCACAACACCACACCACACACAACACACACACACAAGACGACAGCACACGACACACACCACACACACACACACACACACACACAACCCAACACCACACACACACACACACACACACACGATTCACACACACACACATCACAAGACACACCCACACCACCCACACACACACCACCACAACTGTTATAACAAGCAGATAGAAATGATGAACAACCTATGACAGGGGAAAGAAACAAACCTGACAGAGAGCACGTAGAATAACAGGCGAACGATAGTAGCTTGTAATAAAGCTTAATAAACCAGGTTTGAAAGTGATGGACGGTAAAGATGAAACATTAAGGACCTACAAGCTACTAGCAAGGAAAGACCATCGACCACTGAACAGTCCTCTCTGGAGGCCAATCGACCAATAACACGTCTCTCCTGGCAGAATGACCACCAGTAAAGTCTCTCTGTAGGCCATCGACCAAATAACAGTCCTCTCTGGAGCCATCGCACAATAAACAGTCTCTTGGAGGCCATCACAATAAACAGTCTCTCTGGAGCCCACGACCATAAACCAGTCTCTCTGGAGGCCATCGACCAATAAAACATCTCTCCTGGAGGCATCGCAAATAACACGCTTCTGGAGGCCATCGACCAATAAACAGTCTCTCTGGAGGCCATCGCCGACCAATAAACAGTCTCTCTGGAGGCCATCGACCAATAAACAGTCTCTCTGGCCAGGGAGGCTCGCTGTCATAACACTTCTCCAGCCTCTTCTGGGATAGGGAAACACTTGGTCCAGCCCAATGATTCACCCACATAAACAAGATCCTTAGGCTTTTGTGCAAACGTGTGTATTCTCGTACTAATGTCTGGCACACGTGAGTTCTGGACAGGCACTGTTGGTTATAAAAAGTCCTGTGCCCATCCTTACTAGAAAAAAATGTGTTCTCCTAAAATGAAGGATTTCATTCTGGTCCTGTTGGTCTTGTCTGGGTCCAATGATGTCCTCTTGTACCTCTTCTGGGGTATCGGATAACCCCTACCCTGTCCCCCAAAGTCTCTCCATCACTACCCCACAAGCTACTGCACCTCTTAAGTCTCTACAGTAAATACACTATACAGCTCTGCTACATGTAACACAATAAATTAATTCACTCCTTGACATAAATGTATTATTTAAAAATGTAAAGCCTATATTCATCCAGGGTATACAGTGGATGTGAAAGCAGAAATGTCCGGGTCTTGTTCCATAGTCCGGGTCTTGTTCCATAGTCCGGGTCTTGTTCCATAGTCCGGGTCTTGTTCCATAGTCCGGGTCTTGTTCCATAGGTCTTGTTCCATAGTCCGGGTCTTGTTCCATCAGGAGGATGCTGGTTCTGTCATTGATCACAATGATCATCTTCTCATCTCTTGTTCCACTCCTCCATCACAAGAGTCAAATCCTTCGATCTCGTCTCCTGTTCCTCTCTGAGTTCTCTCTCCTCCCTCCATCCCTTCTCCGTGTGTCCGTACGGGTGTGTGTGAGGAAAAGGAATGGGTAGAGATAGAGGAGATAGTGGAGTAGAGGAGATAGAGGAGATAGTAGTGGAGTAGAGGAGATAGAGGAGATAGAGGGGAGGAGATAGAGGGGATGAGATAGAGGGGAGGAGATAGAGGAGATAGAGGAGAGGAGATAGAGGAGATAGTAGTGGAGTAGAGGAGATAGAGGAGATAGAGGGGATAGAGGGGATGAGATAGAGGGGATATGACCTATGACTTCTAGCTGCACTTACAGCTCTCCACAATCATGTTGGACAACTGTTCCACCTGAAACAAACAAACACACGACACCACTGTTAGTGACTACAGACCCACACCACTGTTAGTGACTACAGACCCACACCACTGTTAGTGACTACAGACCCACACCACTGTTAGTGACGCTCACTACTGTGTGGTTTGTAGTCACTACCGCCGCTGTGGGTCTGTAGTCCGACAGTGGTGGGTGGGTCTGTAGGTCACTAACGTGGTGTGTGCGTCTTTAGTCATACGGTGGTGTGGGTCTGTAGT
>NW_019942940.1:8313-16439 GCF_002910315.2 Salvelinus sp. IW2-2015
AGAGAGAGAGAGAGAGAGAGAGAGAGAGAGAGAGAGAGCACAGTCAGTACATGTCTAGTGTTTACTGGTCCCTTGCTGAGACAGTTCTTAACCCTGACCACCAAGCCTCATGCAGACGTCATCACTTACTATTGGGATTTAACAGTACAGGGCTAGTGAGTCAGGAGTTTTTCTAGAACACATGACCTGACCACTAAGAAAGCAGCCACTAGAGCCCCAGTGGTGTAAACAGTGTCATTACAGACAGACAGTAAATAGATTGATCAGGAAGAAGGAGACAGCTGGGAAGCCCCTGACTTTCTACTAGTATATCTAACTAGCTGGACTGGTCCACAGACACTTCTGATTACACACAACTAGCATCTATCAGCTCCAGTCACATGACAGATGACTGCCTCACATCTAACTCTTGAGGCCAAGCTCTCTGTTTCCTAGAAACGCTACGGAAAATTACTATATTAGTGGAGACAGGGATGGAAATTAAGCTGTGCCAAACTAGCCCCCCGGCAAGTGAAATGAACCTACAAGTATTCTAGAAGTGTACCTGAGGGTATTCTAGAAGTGTACCTGAGAGTATTCTAGAAGTGTACCTGAGAGTATTCTAGAAGTGTACCTGGAGGGTATTCTAGCAAGTGTACCCGAGGGTATTCTAGAAGTGTGCCGAGAGAGTATTCTAGAAGTGTACCCGAGAGATTCTAGAAGTGATACCCGAGAGTATTCTAGAAGTGTACCTGAGAGTATTCTAGAAGTGTACCTGAGAGTATTCTAGAAGTGTACTGAGCGTATTCTAGAAGTGTACCTGAGCGTATTCTAGAACGTGTACCTGAGCGTATTCTAGAAGTGTACCTGAGCGTATTCTAGAAGTGTAACCTGAGAGTATTCTAGAAGTGTACCTAGAGTATCTAGAAGTGTACCTGAGAGTATTCCAGAAGTGTACCTTGAGAGTATTCTAGAAGTGTACCTGAGCGTATTCTAGAAAGTGTGTACCTGAGAGTATTCTAGAAACTGTACACTGAGAGTATTCTAGAAGTGTACCTGAGAGTATTCTAGAACTGTACCTGAGGGTATTTCTAGAAGTGTACCTGAGAGTATTCTAGAAGTGTACCTGAGAGTATTCTAGAAGTGTACCTGAGAGTATTCTAGAAGTGTTACCTGAGAGTATTCTAGAAGTGTACCTGAGAGTATTCTAGAAGTGTACCTGAGAGTATTCTAGAAGTGTAACCCTGAGGAGTATTCTAGAAGTGTACCTGAGAGTATTCTAGAAGTGTTTACCTGAGAGTATTCTAGAAGTTACCCGGTGAGATTCTAGAAGTGTACCTGAGAGTATTCTAGAAGTGTACCTGAGAGTATTCTAGAAGTGTACCTGAGAGTATTTGTTTTCAGCATTCCAGATGTAGGTGCATGAGCCCATGCAGTAGTTGGCATGGTAACCTTTTGGCTTGTGGATCCACTTCCAGCCCAGATCTTTCCTGAAGTCGATGTAGAGTTTCCTCACGCAACAGTTCTCTGTTTTACTGCAGAACAGAAGGGAAGAAGATGTTAGCATGAGACAGACAGACAGACAGACAGACAGACAGAAAGACAGACAGAGACAAACAGACAGACAGACCGACAGAAAGACAGACAAACAGACAGACAGACCGATATAGACAGAAAGACAGACAGAGACAAACAAACAAACAGACACAGACAGACAGACAGACAGATAGAGACAAACAGACAGACCAATATAGACAGAAAGACAGACAGACAGAGACAAACAGACAGACCGATACAGACAGACAGATATAGTCAGACAGACAGAGTCAGATACAGCAGTCCTTACTCTGTGCAGGTGTCGTCTGTAGCGGTGGCCCGTTTCTTACGTGAGGAGGTGAGCTGTGAGCTGGAGTTCTGGGGGATGGACATGGCCAAGATATGAGGCTTCCTCATGTTCTTGGCTAGACCAGCCACGTCACCTCGTACCCCGCTGTCCAACCCAGAGATACTGAAGAGGAACGATTCCGTGGGTTTACCACACTCACAGTACAGCTTCAACTCAAAGCCCTGCTCTTCCTCTGAAACACAACGAGAGCAGAGACACAGGGGTAAATTAATAYAAACGTTCAAAGTTTACCAGCAAACGACCAAAACTGTGGTATCTTTCAAGGATTTTATGGAATCTATCACGAGACATCTAGTGGCCCTTTTGGGTACTCCAGATTTTTACAGGTGTCTGTAATTATCTCTGGTCCTCTGTGTGGCCTTATCACATGTAAAATATATTAAATAATTAAATAAGATGAATTTAAAAAAAGACTAAAATGACAAAGCTGTGTAAAACATTATCCTAAATATAAACCATCTACTTAGTGAATACTATTGTAATGGTTGCTCTCCTCCTCTTCGTCTGAAGAGGAGAAGCAGGGATCGGACCAATACGCATCGAGGTATGCAGTCATAATGAATTTATTTAAACGAAAAGACGAACACGAAAAACACTTGAGAATATACAAAACAACAAAACGACGTAGACAGACCTGTACTGGAAAACATACATAAACACGCAGAACAGGAATAGACTACACAAACCGAAACAGTCCCGTGTGGCGCGACAAACACAGACACGGAAGACAATCACCCACAAACAAACAGTGAGAACATCCTACCTTAATATGGTTCTCAATCAGAGACGTAAAACACCTGCCTCTAATTGAGAACCATATCAGGCAACCCATTAAKCAACATAGAAACACATAACATAGAATGCCCACCCCAACTCACGCCCTGACCAACTAAACCCATACAAAAATAAGAGAAAAACAGGTCAGGAACGTGACAACTATTCGTGTTWAATATGAGGGGTTCAGCATGAAATAAACGTTTTTAATTAAGTTTTTACATTGGGTTCGACTCAGACTTACGAATGTACGCCTTTCCTACGCACTTCTCAGTCGTCGGTATTCAGATGTACTTTTTGCAGGTGTGTAACGGGCTTTGCAGGCATGGTTCCCTTGCACGCGCCGAATACATTTAATTCAACCCTCCCACTTATTGGCCAACAGATTTTCTCGTGGAGTTTTTCATTCAATTGGGGTTTTCAGCCCATTTATCTTCATAAAGTCATCCCTTTAAAATGTGGTGTATCTTTAATTATAATTTTCTCCACAGACTCACTAGAATACATGGACAGAACGGTTCAGAATGTTAGGGATTAATGAAAGATGGATGCCTTGATGAAAACCTAAGGGGTTGAAACGCTGGTGTGATAAATGACCTGGGAGCGTGAGAAGCAGCATGCYGCGTTTTCCTTCCTGGTTTTTGTTTTAATTATGAACGAAAGTCATGGAAATACATGCATATTCATCTCCTATTCAGCACCAATTGGTTGATTTAAAAATACTCTGATCTTGTATATCAATTTAGGGTTAGGAAAGTGTTTATGAATCACAACAACAAAAACAACGAGAGCTTTTGCCCGCAAAAAAATATTTGGGTGAATCAAAAATACAGTGGTTAAATTCATCATGAAAAATATTAAATTGTTCAAATCATGAAATATTGGAAGGTGAGAAAAGTGTACAATAGAGGTGGAACAGTTGTTTATATACTAGTCTATAAATCTACCCCAAAGACAGCGGTCCAGTCGTCGTGAACRGTGAGCCAGGCGCCAGGTTTAACCTGCTAAGTGTGGTCTCGGTTCCATAATGATTCCAATAGGCTACATGTGTCACGAAGGTGAGGAAAGACGGACCAAGGCGCAGCGTGATTTGAGATCCACATACTTTTAATCCAAAGTGAAACTACAACAAACCAGAAACAAACACCGACCGTAAACAAACAGAGTGCACATCTGCACTCAACAAATCAATAAACAAGCAACGAAATGTAACTTACTTGGTGCAACAAACACAAACACAAACAATATCCCACCATGCATGTGGGAACAGAGACACCTTAAGTATGATCCCCAATTAGAGACAATGATAATCAGCTGCCTCTATTTGGGAAGCATACTCAATCCCAAACATAGAAATATAATCGACTAGAACACCCCCTAGTCACGCCCTGACCTACAACACCATAGAGAATAATAAGGCTCTCTATGGTCAGGGCGTGACAGTACACCCCCCCCCCAAAGCTCCGTCCGCAAAACCTGAAACCAAATGGCGAGGGTAAGGGGCGGGGGTGACTAGTGTCGGTGGCAGCTCTGGTGGTCGTAGCCCCCGCCTTGACCCCGGATCCGGCCATGGCGCCGGGCTGAACGCCGTGTCTGGACTGGGCATCGGTGCAGAGGAAGGCTCCTGCCTTGGAGCGGGACTGGAGGCGCACTGGACGTACCGGACTGGGAAGGCGCACTGGAGGCCTGGTGCGTGGAGCCGGCACAGGATGCACCGGACTGGTGACACGCTCTTCAGGGCGAGTGCGGGGAGCAGGCACAGGACGTACTGGACTGGGGAGGCGCACTGGAGGCCTGGTGCGGGGAGCAGGCACAGGACTCACCAGACTGCTGACAGGCTCTTCAGGTCGAATGTTGTGCAGAACACACCTGCACAACATCTCTCTCCTCTCTCTCTCTCCCAACTTCTCCATCGCCTCCCTGACGGTCTCTGGCTCTTCAGGACGAGTGCGGGCAGCTGGCACAGATGGCACCGGACTGATGACCCGCTCTTCAGGGCGAGTGCGAGGAACCGGCACAGGACGTTCCGGGCTGAAAAGGCTCACTGGAGGCCTGGTTGAAAGCACCATAAATCCAGAGAATGACAGACTTTGATGACATAGTTTAATGACAACATTTGCCCACAAGAAGGACCGCCACGCCACCTTTCTGTTCAAGTGAGGACAAAACAACAAGGTGAGTCCAAAAATGTCTTGAATGCTGCTGCATAAGGATGTAATATGCCAGGGAGATACCGTGCCATCGGAAAATATTCAGACTACCTTGACTTTTTCCACATTTTGTTACATTACAGCTTTATTATAAAATGGATTAAATAAAAAAAACTCCTCAGCAATCTACACACAATACCCCATAATGAAAAAGGGACAACAGGTTTTTATAAATATTTGCAAATGTATAAAAAATTWAACAGAAATACCTTATTTACATAAGTATTCAGACACTTRGCTATGAGAATCAAAATTGAGCTCAGGTGCWTCCTGTTTCCATRGATCATCCTTGATGTTTCTACAACTTGGAGTCCACCTGTGGTAAATTCATATGATTGGACATGATTTGGAGAGGCACACACCTGTCTATATAAGGTCCCACAGTTGACAGTGAATMTCAGAGCGAAAACCAAGCCATGAGGTCGAAGGAATTGTCAGATAGCTCCGTGACAGGATTGTGTCGAGGCACAGATCTGGGGAAGGGTACCAACAAATTCCTGCAGCAATGAAGGTCCCCAAGAACACAGTGGCCTCCATRATTCTTAAATGGAAGAATTTTGGAACCACCAAGACTCTTCCTAGAGCTGGRCGCCCYGCCAGAGCCCGGACTTGAACCCGATCGAACATCTCTGGAGAGAACTGAAAATAGCTGTGTAGCAACGCTCCCCATCCAACCTGACAGAGCTTGAGAAGATCTGCAGTGCCAGATACCGCTGATAGCCAGGTGTAGAGGTGGTAACGATTCACTCCATTGTGCTGAAAAGAAAGCTCTGCTGGTTGGGTCAGCTTTATGTCGGGCCTAACAGTTTGGGGTCACCATTATAGTGCAATTAATGTATTGTTTAGTGTTGTGTTATATAGCGGCTTTGCTGGCATGCATCTAAAACGTTTTCTTTTGTTTGTTTCAGCCAACAAGATTTAAATGCTAAAATCGCCAGTGAAACTAATGATGTAATTTCCTTACATGCAAAATGTAAGGAAACCAACACTAAAGCAGTATACCCACTTAATCCCCAACTGATGCGTACCAATGTAGTGTAGTGGAGGTATAGACCGACACTGTATCAATCACGGTGTACAATAGAGAAATCATTCACAAGGTAGCCTATCACAAAGTAGCCTATCACAAAGTAGCCTATCACAAAGTAGCCTATCAAAAAGTAGCCTATCAAAAAGTAGCCTATCAAAAAGTAGCCTATCACAAAGTAGGTGATGTATATTCACATGCTATGCTGCACACATAGTTAGTTTCAGCGGGAAATATCAGGCTTCAAAGAACGCGCAGCTCTCAACTGGTTGATATCGTGATGATGTTGTAGGTTATCAATCGGGGAGGGCGATTGTTTTGAAAACTCTGTGATCATATGTAGCCTACACTGTAGGCCCACATTGTACAGTACAGAAACACTGCTAGGCAATCACTCGCTTGCTAGATGCACAATTGAATTAAAGCACAACTACACCTTCCCCCCCCCCAAAAAATGTTGGGGTGGTGATTTTCCCCAGACCTCAGAAATGGTCTCCTGATGTGGTTCAAGTATTGTTGTGAACTCAGAACATACACTTTTCTGTCATTTTTCTATAAAAAAAAAGTGTGATTTTAAGAGTGAAAACCTGAAAAAAAATATAGGAAAATAGAATATTTCACTTATGGCGTTTTGATTTTTTTMGGGGGGGGGAAATTCGAGTATACCCAGGTTTAAACTGCTACGGTCTGAGTTCCATAACGATTCAAATAGGCTCCCCGGCCCAAATGATTGCATAACATGTAATAGTTAACTGGTATGATCTACTACGCCTAAGGAATGTGACAGAGGAAAGAAGGGCAGACTAACGATGGAATGGAATGATGCAAAAAGGAAATGAAATTATCACTATAATCAGTGATAGTTATAAATGTATGTGGGTATAACTTACGGTAGCTGCCCGAAAAAAAAATAAAAAAATACAGTAAAAAGTCTGGGCATATAATTAGAACATTCTAGAAATCATAAATCAACTCGTTTGACGCTATACTGTCATTTACGCATGGCTTTAGTACAGAAGCCTATAGATTGCGTCTCCAAATTTGAAGTTATATGGCAAAAATGTCATCAACTTCACTGTGGAAAAGGTCATTCTGTAACGGTGTCACGAATATTACCGAAGGTGACTCCCCTTCCCGTTCGGGTGGCACTCGGCGGTCGTCGTCGCCGGTCTACTAGCTGCCACCAATCCCTTTTTCCTTTTCGTTTATGTCTGTCTAATTGTTTTCACCTGTTTCTTGTTGGGGTTTTGGGAGGTGTACTATTTAGGTTAGTTTCGCCCGCTAGTGTTTGTGCGGGCTTATTTTGTGTATTCATGTTGTACGTCGTGAGTGATTCTTTGATTGTGGGATTTTCGCTATTCAGCTTTATTTTAAACAGTGGACTGTGGGTTGTTTTACGCCTGTGTTTTGGCACCACCCGTTTGTACCTGTTCCTGTTTTCATGCTGTGGAATTAAAGCGTTTTTTCCCTGGAATACTTTTGCTCTCTCTGCGCCTGACTCTGCACCCATCATTCACCTGACGTTACAAACGGCTGTCGTCGGAAGAAGGTGAAAACCAAAACGCAGCGTTGTAAGTGTTCGTCATGGTTAATCGAAACTGAACACTAAAAAGCAAAAACAACAAAGTGACAAATGAAAACAGCTCCGTCAGGTGCAACACACACTAAACAGAAATGAATCACCCACAACACAAAATGGAAAAACAGGCTACCTAAGTATGGCTCCTAATCAGAGACAACGATAGACAGCTGCCTCTGATTGGGAACCACACCAGGCCAAAACACATAGAAAACACAACAACATAGAAAAAAAGAACATAGACTGCCCACCCTAGTCACACCCTGGCCTAACCAAAATAGAGAATAAAAAAAACCTCTCTATAGCCAGGGCGTAACACATATGTCGACACGCTTCAGTTGGTTGATCATATATGACTGGTTTCACATTGGTCTCCAGCGATCATAAGGTAAAACAGATCTAAAACAACTGTAATTTATATTTTACAATCCCCTTATCCAAAACGGCTTCCTCATTTACCCTAGCTCTTATCAATGTGTAAATAACAGCGCTTTGTAAATGGTGTTATTTCTATCAGGAAATATAAAGTCGATGTTGTTCCACTTGGAACCGACAAGTTGCTCGAACTTATTCATCATTTGCACGGCCCATAAAGGTGGTGGAAATTATAAAGGAATGAAGTCAAGGTCAGAATACAGTGTATCTGTAGAC
>NW_019942940.1:21694-22899 GCF_002910315.2 Salvelinus sp. IW2-2015
GGGGGGGTGACTAGTGTCGGTGGCAGCTCTGGTGGGTTAAAAGTTAATAGTTGGAAGAGTTTCAAAGTGAATTGAAAATAATGCCAATGTTTATTAGATGCTTTTTACATTAATTAATCTATGTTCTCTAGAACCACATGGTCTATCTACTAGGAACTCAGATATCAAAACATATATACTGTATATGAATACATTTTTTATAAAGTTATTCAAGTATAAATTACCAAAGTTACAATAGATTGCCAAAGATTTTATGTTAATTCCAAAAATGCCTGAAGATTCCTAGACACAGTCACAACACTGGGCTGGCTATCATCTAACTTAAACTGACTTACACAGGCTATGACCTGACTTACACAGGCTATGACCTGACTTACAGATGACTTACACTGGCTATGACCTGACTTACACAGGCTATGACCTTATTTACAGATGACTTACACGGGCTATGATATGACTTACACAGGCTATGACCTGACTTACAGATGACTTACACTGGCTATGATCTGACTTACACAGGCTATGACCTGACTTACACAGGCTGTGACCTGACTTACACAGGCTATGACCTGACTTACACTGTCTATGACCTGACTTACACAGACTATGACCTGACTTACACATGACTTACACACACTATGACCTGACTTACACATGACTTACACACGCTATGACCTGACTTACACAGGTTATGACCTGACTTACAGATGACTTACACAGACTATGACCTGACTTACACATGACTTACACAGGCTATGACCTGACTTACACTGGCTATGACCTGACTTACACGGGCTATAACCCGACTAACAGACTACTGTTATCTGTCTGAACTTACCGGTCCCCTTCAGCCATTCCTTGAGGGTTTCAGTGACGTCGAAAGACAGCCAGCGGTCACCCCACTTGTTGGTGACGAAGCGTGATCCCAGGTATCGTCTACTGTCGCCCAGCCCCTTGTAGAGCTCCAGGCGCTGCTCGCTGCCAGATTGGATGTTTGGGTTTTTGATGAGCAGGCGGAGCTCAGCGCTGGAGAGTAGATGGTAGTCCCCAATGCTGGCCCTCATCTCATTCAGGTTAAACAGCATCTGGTACTTGGTGACATTCTTATCTGGGAGAGCAGAGAGAGCAGGGGAGAGCAGGGGAGAGCAGAGAGAGCAGGGGAGAGCAGAGAGAGCAGGGGAGAGCAGAGAGAGCAGGGGAGAGCA
>NW_019942940.1:23469-24661 GCF_002910315.2 Salvelinus sp. IW2-2015
CGTAGCATCAATGTACTGTAGCATCAATGTACTGTAGCCGCGTAGCATCAATGTACTGTAGCATCAATGTACTGTAGCCGCGTAGCATCAATGTACTGTAGCCGCGTAGCATCAATGTACTGTAGCATCAATGTACTGTAGCACCAATGTACTGTAGCATCAATGTACTGTAGCCGCGTAGCATCAATGTACAGTAGCATCAATGTACTGTAGCATCAATGTACTGTAGCCGCGTAGCATCAATGTACTGTAGCATCAATGTACTGTAGCCGCGTAGCATCAATGTGATTAGTTGCAAAAAAAGTAATCAACAAACGGACTTCTTTTGAATCAACAATAGTGTTTCAACCATTGGTGTTTACCTCAGCTCTGGGAATGCTATATGTCCTTCAGCTCTACAGTATACAATTAACTGTACAGCTGCCCGTCTAACAAGTAGCCAGCCATTCCACCTGTACTCATTTACTGTTGGGCTTGCCTTATAAGAAACCACTCTGTGTGTATCATATCTAGTCTATATGTGGTTCATGGCAGAGTAAAGCAGAAACATTTCTCCTGGTTTGTAGAGCGGAGCAGAGACACCATCCATTTACCAGGCATTTTATCACACAGATATAAGTCAGACAGAGACAGGCCAGATAATGGAGGGAAAAGATATATAGTACAGAGAGAGGGGGAAGGGAAGGTTGGATGAGGGTGAAGGAGGTGGAGAGGGGATGTGGGAGGCAGGGACAGGAAGAGAGCTGTCACATGTTACATAGAGCGAGAGAGTGGGTGTGAAAAAGTGAAGTGAAAAGTGATCCGTAGTAGACATGCGCATAGATACGGTGTGGAAACCTACAAGGGGGAGGCAGAGGGGATAGGTAGAGGAGAGAGACAGAGGGGAGAGACAGAGGGAGGAGGTAGAGGAGGGAGGTAAGAGGGGAGAGGTAGAGGAGAGAGACAGAGGGGAGAGAGAGAGGGAGGAGGTAGAGGAGGGAGGTAGAGCGGGGAGGAGCTGTCTGCGTGCTGTCAGACCCACCCTGGGTCTGGCCCAGGACCAAACCTCTGTTTTGCCTCAGCCTGTTACATCTCAATACCACCCGTAACCCTGCTACAGCTCAATACCTGCCCTAACCCTGCTACATTTCAATACCTGCCCTAACCCTGCTACAGCTCAATACCTGCCCTAACCCTGCTACAGCTCAATACC